>NW_026698828.1:0-26773 GCF_030435755.1 Ochotona princeps | reverse complement strand
TGCGGGTTTCACATGCCACCAACTCCACATTCACAGGCAACTTCAGCGCCACAGCCGTTTTCAGATAGCCCTCAATGCAAAGGCTCTAGACGCAAATATTGGTGTGAGAGCTAATTCAATCAAGGAAACACTGCATGTTGGTGAAGGGCATATTGAAGAAGGATCAGCCGAGTGGTTCTTGTGGGAGAACAACTCCATTTGGCTCACTAACTTCACACAACATCAGGCTTCCAAGCAGCTCTCAAGGAAACTCAGTTTTCACACTCTATGCTTAGTGCCCTTTCTTTGGCTACGACTGAAATGAACCTGGTAGAGCATCCCACACAAACGAATGCTCCACATGCGGGTTTCACATGCCACCAACTCCACATTCACAGGCAACTTCAGCGCCACAGCCGTTTTCAGATAGCCCTCAATGCAAAGGCTCTAGACGCAAATATTGGTGTGAGAGCTAATTCAATCAAGGAAACACTGCATGTTGGTGAAGGGCATATTGAAGAAGGATCAGCCGAGTGGTTCTTGTGGGAGAACAACTCCATTTGGCTCACTAACTTCACACACCATCAGGCTTCCAAGCAGCTCTCAAGGAAACTCAGTTTTCACACTCTATGCTTAGTGCCCTTTGAGTGCATTATCTAGGAATGAACCTGGTAGAGCATCCCACACAAACGAATGCTCCACATGCGGGTTTCACATGCCACCAACTCCACATTCACAGGCAACTTCAGCGCCACAGCCGTTTTCAGATAGCCCTCAATGCAAAGGCTCTAGACGCAAATATTGGTGTGAGAGCTAATTCAATCAAGGAAACACTGCATGTTGGTGAAGGGCATATTGAAGAAGGATCAGCCGAGTGGTTCTTGTGGGAGAACAACTCCATTTGGCTCACTAACTTCACACACCATCAGGCTTCCAAGCAGCTCTCAAGGAAACTCCGTTTCACACTCTATGCTTAGTGCCGTTTGAGTGCCTACGACTGAAATGAAGTTTGGTCAGCATTACACACAAACGAATGCTCCACATGCGGGTTTCACATGCCACCAACTCCACATTCACAGGCAACTTCAGCGCCACAGCCATTTTCAGATAGCCCTCAATGCAAAGGCTCTAGACGCAAATATTGGTGTGAGAGCTAATTCAATCAAGGAAACACTGCATGTTGGTGAAGGGCATATTGAAGAAGAATCAGCCGAGTGGTTCTTGTGGGAGAACAACTCCATTTGGCTCACTAACTTCACACACCATCAGGCTTCCAAGCAGCTCTCAAGGAAACTCAGTTTTCACACTCTATGCTTAGTGCCCTTTGTATGGCTAGGACTGAAATGAACCTGGTAGAGCGTCCCACACAAACGAATGCTCCACATGCGGGTTTCACATGCCACCAGCTCCACATTCACAGGCAACTTCAGCGCCACAGCCGTTTTCAGATAGCCCTCAATGCAAAGGCTCTAGACGCAAATATTGGTGTGAGAGCTAATTCAATCAAGGAAACACTGCATGTTGGTGAAGGGCATATTGAAGAAGGATCAGCCGAGTGGTTCTTGTGGGAGAACAACTCCATTTAGCTCACTAACTTCACACACCATCAGGCTTCCAAGCAGCTCTCAAGGAAACTCAGTTTTCACACTCTATGCTTAGTGCCCTTTGTATGGCAAGGACTGAAATGAAGTTTGGTCAGCATCCCACACAGACGAATGCTCCACATGCGGGTTTCACATGCCACCAACTCCACATTCACAGGCAACTTCAGCGCCACAGCCATTTTCAGATAGCCCTCAATGCAAAGGCTCTAGACGCAAATATTGGTGTGAGAGCTAATTCAATCAAGGAAACACTGCATGTTGGTGAAGGGCATATTGAAGAAGGATCAGCCGAGTGGTTCTTGTGGGAGAACAACTCCATTTGGCTCACTAACTTCACACAACATCAGGCTTCCAAGCAGCTCTCAAGGAAACTCAGTTTTCACACTCTATGCTTAGTGCCCTTTCTTTGGCTACGACTGAAATGAACCTGGTAGAGCATCCCACACAAACGAATGCTCCACATGCGGGTTTCACATGCCACCAACTCCACATTCACAGGCAACTTCAGCGCCACAGCCGTTTTCAGATAGCCCTCAATGCAAAGGCTCTAGACGCAAATATTGGTGTGAGAGCTAATTCAATCAAGGAAACACTGCATGTTGGTGAAGGGCATATTGAAGAAGGATCAGCCGAGTGGTTCTTGTGGGAGAACAACTCCATTTGGCTCACTAACTTCACACACCATCAGGCTTCC
Source organism: Ochotona princeps (assembly GCF_030435755.1). Taxonomy (NCBI): domain Eukaryota; kingdom Metazoa; phylum Chordata; class Mammalia; order Lagomorpha; family Ochotonidae; genus Ochotona; species Ochotona princeps. The sequence goes on along the minus strand of NW_026698828.1, from coordinate 24,496 downwards.
AAGCAGCTCTCAAGGAAACTCAGTTTTCACACTCTATGCTTAGTGCCCTTTGAGTGCATTATCTAGGAATGAACCTGGTAGAGCATCCCACACAAACGAATGCTCCACATGCGGGTTTCACATGCCACCAACTCCACATTCACAGGCAACTTCAGCGCCACAGCCGTTTTCAGATAGCCCTCAATGCAAAGGCTCTAGACGCAAATATTGGTGTGAGAGCTAATTCAATCAAGGAAACAGTGCATGTTGGTGAAGGGCATATTGAAGAAGGATCAGCCGAGTGGTTCTTGTGGGAGAACAAATCCATTTGGCTCACTAACGTCACACACCATCAGGCTTCCAAGCAGCTCTCAAGGAAACTCAGTTTTCACACTCTATGCTTAGTGCCCTTTGTATGGCAAGGACTGAAATGAAGTTTGGTCAGCATCCCACACAGACGAATGCTCCACATGCGGGTTTCACATGCCACCAACTCCACATTCACAGGCAACTTCAGCGCCACAGCCGTTTTCAGATAGCCCTCAATGCAAAGGCTCTAGACGCAAATATTGGTGTGAGAGCTAATTCAATCAAGGAAACACTGCATGTTGGTGAAGGGCATATTGAAGAAGGATCAGCCGAGTGGTTCTTGTGGGAGAACAACTCCATTTGGCTCACTAACTTCACACACCATCAGGCTTCCAAGCAGCTCTCAAGGAAACTCCGTTTCACACTCTATGCTTAGTGCCGTTTGAGTGCCTACGACTGAAATGAAGTTTGGTCAGCATTACACACAAACGAATGCTCCACATGCGGGTTTCACATGCCACCAACTCCACATTCACAGGCAACTTCAGCGCCACAGCCATTTTCAGATAGCCCTCAATGCAAAGGCTCTAGACGCAAATATTGGTGTGAGAGCTAATTCAATCAAGGAAACACTGCATGTTGGTGAAGGGCATATTGAAGAAGAATCAGCCGAGTGGTTCTTGTGGGAGAACAACTCCATTTGGCTCACTAACTTCACACAACATCAGGCTTCCAAGCAGCTCTCAAGGAAACTCAGTTTTCACACTCTATGCTTAGTGCCCTTTGTATGGCTAGGACTGAAATGAACCTGGTAGAGCGTCCCACACAAACGAATGCTCCACATGCGGGTTTCACATGCCACCAGCTCCACATTCACAGGCAACTTCAGCGCCACAGCCGTTTTCAGATAGCCCTCAATGCAAAGGCTCTAGACGCAAATATTGGTGTGAGAGCTAATTCAATCAAGGAAACACTGCATGTTGGTGAAGGGCATATTGAAGAAGGATCAGCCGAGTGGTTCTTGTGGGAGAACAACTCCATTTGGCTCACTAACTTCACACACCATCAGGCTTCCAAGCAGCTCTCAAGGAAACTCAGTTTTCACACTCTATGCTTAGTGCCCTTTCTTTGGCTACGACTGAAATGAACCTGGTAGAGCATCCCACACAAACGAATGCTCCACATGCGGGTTTCACATACCAGCAACTCCACATTCACAGGCAACTTCAGCGCCACAGCCGTTTTCAGATAGCCCTCAATGCAAAGGCTCTAGACGCAAATATTGGTGTGAGAGCTAATTCAATCAAGGAAACACTGCATGTTGGTGAAGGGCATATTGAAGAAGGATCAGCCGAGTGGTTCTTGTGGGAGAACAACTCCATTTGGCTCACTAAGTTCACACACCATCAGGCTTCCAAGCAGCTCTCAAGGAAACTCAGTTTTCACACTCTATGCTTAGTGCCCTTTGTATGGCTAGGACTGAAATGAACCTGGTAGAGCATCCCACACAAACGAATGCTCCACATGCGGGTTTCACATGCCACCAACTCCACATTCACAGGCAACTTCAACGCCACAGCCGTTTTCAGATAGCCCTCAATGCAAAGGCTCTAGACGCAAATATTGGTGTGAGAGCTAATTCAATCAAGGAAACACTGCATGTTGGTGAAGGGCATATTGAAGAAGGATCAGCCGAGTGGTTCTTGTGGGAGAACAACTCCATTTGGCTCACTAACTTCACACAACATCAGGCTTCCAAGCAGCTCTCAAGGAAACTCAGTTTTCACACTCTATGCTTAGTGCCCTTTCTTTGGCTACGACTGAAATGAACCTGGTAGAGCATCCCACACAAACGAATGCTCCACATGCGGGTTTCACATGCCACCAACTCCACATTCACAGGCAACTTCAGCGCCACAGCCGTTTTCAGATAGCCCTCAATGCAAAGGCTCTAGACGCAAATATTGGTGTGAGAGCTAATTCAATCAAGGAAACACTGCATGTTGGTGAAGGGCATATTGAAGAAGGATCAGCCGAGTGGTTCTTGTGGGAGAACAACTCCATTTGGCTCACTAACTTCACACACCATCAGGCTTCCAAGCAGCTCTCAAGGAAACTCAGTTTTCACACTCTATGCTTAGTGCCCTTTCTTTGGCTACGACTGAAATGAACCTGGTAGAGCATCCCACACAAACGAATGCTCCACATGCGGGTTTCACATGCCACCAACTCCACATTCACAGGCAACTCAGCGCCACAGCCGTTTTCAGATAGCCCTCAATGCAAAGGCTCTAGACGCAAATATTGGTGTGAGAGCTAATTCAATCAAGGAAACACTGCATGTTGGTGAAGGGCATATTGAAGAAGGATCAGCCGAGTGGTTCTTGTGGGAGAACAACTCCATTTGGCTCACTAACTTCACACACCATCAGGCTTCCAAGCAGCTCTCAAGGAAACTCAGTTTTCACACTCTATGCTTAGTGCCCTTTCTTTGGCTACGACTGAAATGAACCTGGTAGAGCATCCCACACAAACGAATGCTCCACATGCGGGTTTCACATGCCACCAACTCCACATTCACAGGCAACTTCAGCGCCACAGCCGTTTTCAGATAGCCCTCAATGCAAAGGCTCTAGACGCAAATATTGGTGTGAGAGCTAATTCAATCAAGGAAACACTGCATGTTGGTGAAGGGCATATTGAAGAAGGATCAGCCGAGTGGTTCTTGTGGGAGAACAACTCCATTTGGCTCACTAACTTCACACACCATCAGGCTTCCAAGCAGCTCTCAAGGAAACTCAGTTTTCACACTCTATGCTTAGTGCCCTTTGAGTGCATTATCTAGGAATGAACCTGGTAGAGCATCCCACACAAACGACTGCTCCACATGCGGGTTTCACATGCCACCAACTCCACATTCACAGGCAACTTCAGCGCCACAGCCGTTTTCAGATAGCCCTCAATGCAAAGGCTCTAGACGCAAATATTGGTGTGAGAGCTAATTCAATCAAGGAAACACTGCATGTTGGTGAAGGGCATATTGAAGAAGGATCAGCCGAGTGGTTCTTGTGGGAGAACAACTCCATTTGGCTCACTAACGTCACACACCATCAGGCTTCCAAGCAGCTCTCAAGGAAACTCAGTTTTCACACTCTATGCTTAGTGCCCTTTGTATGGCAAGGACTGAAATGAAGTTTGGTCAGCATCCCACACAGACGAATGCTCCACATGCGGGTTTCACATGCCACCAACTCCACATTCACAGGCAACTTCAGCGCCACAGCCATTTTCAGATAGCCCTCAATGCAAAGGCTCTAGACGCAAATATTGGTGTGAGAGCTAATTCAATCAAGGAAACACTGCATGTTGGTGAAGGGCATATTGAAGAAGGATCAGCCGAGTGGTTCTTGTGGGAGAACAACTCCATTTGGCTCACTAACTTCACACACCATCAGGCTTCCAAGCAGCTCTCAAGGAAACTCAGTTTTCACACTCTATGCTTAGTGCCCTTTGTATGGCAAGGACTGAAATGAAGTTTGGTCAGCATCCCACACAGACGAATGCTCCACATGCGGGTTTCACATGCCACCAACTCCACATTCACAGGCAACTTCAGCGCCACAGCCGTTTTCAGATAGCCCTCAATGCAAAGGCTCTAGACGCAAATATTGGTGTGAGAGCTAATTCAATCAAGGAAACACTGCATGTTGGTGAAGGGCATATTGAAGAAGGATCAGCCGAGTGGTTCTTGTGGGAGAACAACTCCATTTGGCTCACTAACTTCACACACCATCAGGCTTCCAAGCAGCTCTCAAGGAAACTCAGTTTTCACACTCTATGCTTAGTGCCCTTTCTTTGGCTACGACTGAAATGAACCTGGTAGAGCATCCCACACAAACGAATGCTCCACATGCGGGTTTCACATACCAGCAACTCCACATTCACAGGCAACTTCAGCGCCACAGCCGTTTTCAGATAGCCCTCAATGCAAAGGCTCTAGACGCAAATATTGGTGTGAGAGCTAATTCAATCAAGGAAACACTGCATGTTGGTGAAGGGCATATTGAAGAAGGATCAGCCGAGTGGTTCTTGTGGAGAACAACTCCATTTGGCTCACTAACTTCACACACCACCAGGCTTCCAAGCAGCTCTCAAGGAAACTCAGTTTTCACACTCTATGCTTAGTGCCCTTTCTTTGGCTACGACTGAAATGAACCTGGTAGAGCATCCCACACAAACGAATGCTCCACATGCGGGTTTCACATGCCACCAACTCCACATTCACAGGCAACTTCAGCGCCACAGCCGTTTTCAGATAGCCCTCAATGCAAAGGCTCTAGACGCAAATATTGGTGTGAGAGCTAATTCAATCAAGGAAACACTGCATGTTGGTGAAGGGCATATTGAAGAAGGATCAGCCGAGTGGTTCTTGTGGGAGAACAACTCCATTTGGCTCACTAACTTCACACACCATCAGGCTTCCAAGCAGCTCTCAAGGAAACTCAGTTTTCACACTCTATGCTTAGTGCCCTTTCTTTGGCTACGACTGAAATGAACCTGGTAGAGCATCCCACACAAACGAATGCTCCACATGCGGGTTTCACATGCCACCAACTCCACATTCACAGGCAACTTCAGCGCCACAGCCGTTTTCAGATAGCCCTCAATGCAAAGGCTCTAGACGCAAATATTGGTGTGAGAGCTAATTCAATCAAGGAAACACTGCATGTTGGTGAAGGGCATATTGAAGAAGGATCAGCCGAGTGGTTCTTGTGGGAGAACAACTCCATTTGGCTCACTAACTTCACACACCATCAGGCTTCCAAGCAGCTCTCAAGGAAACTCAGTTTTCACACTCTATGCTTAGTGCCCTTTGAGTGCATTATCTAGGAATGAACCTGGTAGAGCATCCCACACAAACGACTGCTCCACATGCGGGTTTCACATGCCACCAACTCCACATTCACAGGCAACTTCAGCGCCACAGCCGTTTTCAGATAGCCCTCAATGCAAAGGCTCTAGACGCAAATATTGGTGTGAGAGCTAATTCAATCAAGGAAACACTGCATGTTGGTGAAGGGCATATTGAAGAAGGATCAGCCGAGTGGTTCTTGTGGGAGAACAACTCCATTTGGCTCACTAACGTCACACACCATCAGGCTTCCAAGCAGCTCTCAAGGAAACTCAGTTTTCACACTCTATGCTTAGTGCCCTTTGTATGGCAAGGACTGAAATGAAGTTTGGTCAGCATCCCACACAGACGAATGCTCCACATGCGGGTTTCACATGCCACCAACTCCACATTCACAGGCAACTTCAGCGCCACAGCCGTTTTCAGATAGCCCTCAATGCAAAGGCTCTAGACGCAAATATTGGTGTGAGAGCTAATTCAATCAAGGAAACACTGCATGTTGGTGAAGGGCATATTGAAGAAGGATCAGCCGAGTGGTTCTTGTGGGAGAACAACTCCATTTGGCTCACTAACTTCACACAACATCAGGCTTCCAAGCAGCTCTCAAGGAAACTCAGTTTTCACACTCTATGCTTAGTGCCCTTTCTTTGGCTACTACTGAAATGAACCTGGTAGAGCATCCCACACAAACGAATGCTCCACATGCGGGTTTCACATGCCACCAACTCCACATTCACAGGCAACTTCAGCGCCACAGCCGTTTTCAGATAGCCCTCAATGCAAAGGCTCTAGACGCAAATATTGGTGTGAGAGCTAATTCAATCAAGGAAACACTGCATGTTGGTGAAGGGCATATTGAAGAAGGATCAGCCGAGTGGTTCTTGTGGGAGAACAACTCCATTTGGCTCACTAACTTCACACACCATCAGGCTTCCAAGCAGCTCTCAAGGAAACTCAGTTTTCACACTCTATGCTTAGTGCCCTTTGAGTGCATTATCTAGGAATGAACCTGGTAGAGCATCCCACACAAACGAATGCTCCACATGCGGGTTTCACATGCCACCAACTCCACATTCACAGGCAACTTCAGCGCCACAGCCGTTTTCAGATAGCCCTCAATGCAAAGGCTCTAGACGCAAATATTGGTGTGAGAGCTAATTCAATCAAGGAAACACTGCATGTTGGTGAAGGGCATATTGAAGAAGGATCAGCCGAGTGGTTCTTGTGGGAGAACAACTCCATTTGGCTCACTAACTTCACACACCATCAGGCTTCCAAGCAGCTCTCAAGGAAACTCCGTTTCACACTCTATGCTTAGTGCCGTTTGAGTGCCTACGACTGAAATGAAGTTTGGTCAGCATTACACACAAACGAATGCTCCACATGCGGGTTTCACATGCCACCAACTCCACATTCACAGGCAACTTCAGCGCCACAGCCATTTTCAGATAGCCCTCAATGCAAAGGCTCTAGACGCAAATATTGGTGTGAGAGCTAATTCAATCAAGGAAACACTGCATGTTGGTGAAGGGCATATTGAAGAAGAATCAGCCGAGTGGTTCTTGTGGGAGAACAACTCCATTTGGCTCACTAACTTCACACACCATCAGGCTTCCAAGCAGCTCTCAAGGAAACTCAGTTTTCACACTCTATGCTTAGTGCCCTTTGTATGGCTAGGACTGAAATGAACCTGGTAGAGCGTCCCACACAAACGAATGCTCCACATGCGGGTTTCACATGCCACCAGCTCCACATTCACAGGCAACTTCAGCGCCACAGCCATTTTCAGATAGCCCTCAATGCAAAGGCTCTAGACGCAAATATTGGTGTGAGAGCTAATTCAATCAAGGAAACACTGCATGTTGGTGAAGGGCATATTGAAGAAGGATCAGCCGAGTGGTTCTTGTGGGAGAACAACTCCATTTAGCTCACTAACTTCACACACCATCAGGCTTCCAAGCAGCTCTCAAGGAAACTCAGTTTTCACACTCTATGCTTAGTGCCCTTTGTATGGCAAGGACTGAAATGAAGTTTGGTCAGCATCCCACACAGACGAATGCTCCACATGCGGGTTTCACATGCCACCAACTCCACATTCACAGGCAACTTCAGCGCCACAGCCATTTTCAGATAGCCCTCAATGCAAAGGCTCTAGACGCAAATATTGGTGTGAGAGCTAATTCAATCAAGGAAACACTGCATGTTGGTGAAGGGCATATTGAAGAAGGATCAGCCGAGTGGTTCTTGTGGGAGAACAACTCCATTTGGCTCACTAACTTCACACACCATCAGGCTTCCAAGCAGCTCTCAAGGAAACTCAGTTTTCACACTCTATGCTTAGTGCCCTTTCTTTGGCTACGACTGAAATGAACCTGGTAGAGCATCCCACACAAACGAATGCTCCACATGCGGGTTTCACATGCCACCAACTCCACATTCACAGGCAACTTCAGCGCCACAGCCGTTTTCAGATAGCCCTCAATGCAAAGGCTCTAGACGCAAATATTGGTGTGAGAGCTAATTCAATCAAGGAAACACTGCATGTTGGTGAAGGGCATATTGAAGAAGGATCAGCCGAGTGGTTCTTGTGGGAGAACAACTCCATTTGGCTCACTAACTTCACACACCATCAGGCTTCCAAGCAGCTCTCAAGGAAACTCAGTTTTCACACTCTATGCTTAGTGCCCTTTGAGTGCATTATCTAGGAATGAACCTGGTAGAGCATCCCACACAAACGAATGCTCCACATGCGGGTTTCACATGCCACCAACTCCACATTCACAGGCAACTTCAGCGCCACAGCCGTTTTCAGATAGCCCTCAATGCAAAGGCTCTAGACGCAAATATTGGTGTGAGAGCTAATTCAATCAAGGAAACACTGCATGTTGGTGAAGGGCATATTGAAGAAGGATCAGCCGAGTGGTTCTTGTGGGAGAACAAATCCATTTGGCTCACTAACGTCACACACCATCAGGCTTCCAAGCAGCTCTCAAGGAAACTCAGTTTTCACACTCTATGCTTAGTGCCCTTTGTATGGCAAGGACTGAAATGAAGTTTGGTCAGCATCCCACACAGACGAATGCTCCACATGCGGGTTTCACATGCCACCAACTCCACATTCACAGGCAACTTCAGCGCCACAGCCGTTTTCAGATAGCCCTCAATGCAAAGGCTCTAGACGCAAATATTGGTGTGAGAGCTAATTCAATCAAGGAAACACTGCATGTTGGTGAAGGGCATATTGAAGAAGGATCAGCCGAGTGGTTCTTGTGGGAGAACAACTCCATTTGGCTCACTAACTTCACACACCATCAGGCTTCCAAGCAGCTCTCAAGGAAACTCCGTTTCACACTCTATGCTTAGTGCCGTTTGAGTGCCTACGACTGAAATGAAGTTTGGTCAGCATTACACACAAACGAATGCTCCACATGCGGGTTTCACATGCCACCAACTCCACATTCACAGGCAACTTCAGCGCCACAGCCATTTTCAGATAGCCCTCAATGCAAAGGCTCTAGACGCAAATATTGGTGTGAGAGCTAATTCAATCAAGGAAACACTGCATGTTGGTGAAGGGCATATTGAAGAAGAATCAGCCGAGTGGTTCTTGTGGGAGAACAACTCCATTTGGCTCACTAACTTCACACAACATCAGGCTTCCAAGCAGCTCTCAAGGAAACTCAGTTTTCACACTCTATGCTTAGTGCCCTTTGTATGGCTAGGACTGAAATGAACCTGGTAGAGCGTCCCACACAAACGAATGCTCCACATGCGGGTTTCACATGCCACCAGCTCCACATTCACAGGCAACTTCAGCGCCACAGCCGTTTTCAGATAGCCCTCAATGCAAAGGCTCTAGACGCAAATATTGGTGTGAGAGCTAATTCAATCAAGGAAACACTGCATGTTGGTGAAGGGCATATTGAAGAAGGATCAGCCGAGTGGTTCTTGTGGGAGAACAACTCCATTTGGCTCACTAACTTCACACACCATCAGGCTTCCAAGCAGCTCTCAAGGAAACTCAGTTTTCACACTCTATGCTTAGTGCCCTTTCTTTGGCTACGACTGAAATGAACCTGGTAGAGCATCCCACACAAACGAATGCTCCACATGCGGGTTTCACATACCAGCAACTCCACATTCACAGGCAACTTCAGCGCCACAGCCGTTTTCAGATAGCCCTCAATGCAAAGGCTCTAGACGCAAATATTGGTGTGAGAGCTAATTCAATCAAGGAAACACTGCATGTTGGTGAAGGGCATATTGAAGAAGGATCAGCCGAGTGGTTCTTGTGGGAGAACAACTCCATTTGGCTCACTAAGTTCACACACCATCAGGCTTCCAAGCAGCTCTCAAGGAAACTCAGTTTTCACACTCTATGCTTAGTGCCCTTTGTATGGCTAGGACTGAAATGAACCTGGTAGAGCATCCCACACAAACGAATGCTCCACATGCGGGTTTCACATGCCACCAACTCCACATTCACAGGCAACTTCAACGCCACAGCCGTTTTCAGATAGCCCTCAATGCAAAGGCTCTAGACGCAAATATTGGTGTGAGAGCTAATTCAATCAAGGAAACACTGCATGTTGGTGAAGGGCATATTGAAGAAGGATCAGCCGAGTGGTTCTTGTGGGAGAACAACTCCATTTGGCTCACTAACTTCACACAACATCAGGCTTCCAAGCAGCTCTCAAGGAAACTCAGTTTTAACACTCTATGCTTAGAGCCCTTTCTTTGGCTACGACTGAAATGAACCTGGTAGAGCATCCCACACAAACGAATGCTCCACATGCGGGTTTCACATGCCACCAACTCCACATTCACAGGCAACTTCAGCGCCACAGCCGTTTTCAGATAGCCCTCAATGCAAAGGCTCTAGACGCAAATATTGGTGTGAGAGCTAATTCAATCAAGGAAACACTGCATGTTGGTGAAGGGCATATTGAAGAAGGATCAGCCGAGTGGTTCTTGTGGGAGAACAACTCCATTTGGCTCACTAACTTCACACACCATCAGGCTTCCAAGCAGCTCTCAAGGAAACTCAGTTTTCACACTCTATGCTTAGTGCCCTTTGAGTGCATTATCTAGGAATGAACCTGGTAGAGCATCCCACACAAACGAATGCTCCACATGCGGGTTTCACATGCCACCAACTCCACATTCACAGGCAACTTCAGCGCCACAGCCGTTTTCAGATAGCCCTCAATGCAAAGGCTCTAGACGCAAATATTGGTGTGAGAGCTAATTCAATCAAGGAAACACTGCATGTTGGTGAAGGGCATATTGAAGAAGGATCAGCCGAGTGGTTCTTGTGGGAGAACAACTCCATTTGGCTCACTAACGTCACACACCATCAGGCTTCCAAGCAGCTCTCAAGGAAACTCAGTTTTCACACTCTATGCTTAGTGCCCTTTGTATGGCAAGGACTGAAATGAAGTTTGCGTCAGCATCCCACACAGACGAATGCTCCACATGCGGGTTTCACATGCCACCAACTCCACATTCACAGGCAACTTCAGCGCCACAGCCGTTTTCAGATAGCCCTCAATGCAAAGGCTCTAGACGCAAATATTGGTGTGAGAGCTAATTCAATCAAGGAAACACTGCATGTTGGTGAAGGGGCATATTGAAGAAGGATCAGCCGAGTGGTTCTTGTGGAGGAACAACTCCATTTGGCTCACTAACTTCACACACCATCAGGCTTCCAAGCAGCTCTCAAGGAAACTCAGTTTTCACACTCTATGCTTAGTGCCCTTTGTATGGCAAGGACTGAAATGAAGTTTGGTCAGCATCCCACACAGACGAATGCTCCACATGCGGGTTTCACATGCACCAACTCACTCCACATTCACAGGCAACTTCAGCGCCACAGCCATTTTCAGATAGCCCTCAATGCAAAGGCTCTAGACGCAAATATTGGTGTGAGAGCTAATTCAATCAGGAAACACTGCATGTTGGTGAAGGGCATATTGAAGAAGGATCAGCCGAGTGGTTCTTGTGGGAGAACAACTCCATTTGGCTCACTAACGTCACACACCATCAGGCTTCCAAGCAGCTCTCAAGGAAACTCAGTTTTCACACTCTATGCTTAGTGCCCTTTCTTTGGCTACTACTGAAATGAACCTGGTAGAGCGTCCCACACAAACGAATGCTCCACATGCGGGTTTCACATGCCACCAACTCCACATTCACAGGCAACTTCAGCGCCACAGCCGTTTTCAGATAGCCCTCAATGCAAAGGCTCTAGACGCAAATATTGGTGTGAGAGCTAATTCAATCAAGGAAACACTGCATGTTGGTGAAGGGCATATTGAAGAAGGATCAGCCGAGTGGTTTCTTGTGGGAGAACAACTCCATTTGGCTCACTAACTTCACACACCATCAGGCTTCCAAGCAGCTCTCAAGGAAACTCAGTTTTCACACTCTATGCTTAGTGCCGTTTGAGTGCCTAGGACTGAAATGAAGTTTGGTCAGCATTACACACAAACGAATGCTCCACATGCGGGTTTCACATGCCACCAAACTCCACATTCACAGGCAACTTCAGCGCCACAGCCATTTTCAGATAGCCCTCAATGCAAAGGCTCTAGACGCAAATATTGGTGTGAGAGCTAATTCAATCAAGGAAACACTGCATGTTGGTGAAGGGCATATTGAAGAAGAATCAGCCGAGTGGTTCTTGTGGGGAGAACAACTCATTTGGCTCACTAACTTCACACAACATCAGGCTTCCAAGCAGCTCTCAGAGAAACTCAGTTTTCACACTCTATGCTTAGTGCCCTTTGTATGGCTAGGACTGAAATGAACCTGGTAGAGCGTCCCACACAAACGAATGCTCCACATGCGGGTTTCACATGCCACCAGCTCCACATTCACAGGCAACTTCAGCGCCACAGCCGTTTTCAGATAGCCCTCAATGCAAAGGCTCTAGACGCAAATATTGGTGTGTAGAGCTAATTCAATCAAGGAAACACTGCATGTTGGTGAAGGGCATATTGAAGAAGGATCAGCCGAGTGGTTCTTGTGGGGAGAACAACTCCATTTGGCTCACTAACTTCACACACCATCAGGCTTCAAGCAGCTCTCAAGGAAACTCAGTTTTCACACTCTATGCTTAGTGCCCTTTCTTTGGCTACGACTGAAATGAACCTGGTAGAGCATCCCACACAAACGAATGCTCCACATGCGGGTTTCACATACAGCAACTCCACATTCACAGGCAACTTCAGCGCCACAGCCGTTTTCAGATAGCCCTCAATGCAAAGGCTCTAGACGCAAAAATTGGTGTGAGAGCTAATTCAATCAAGGAAACACTGCATGTTGGTGAAGGGCATATTGAAGAAGGATCAGCCGAGTGGTTCTTGTGGGAGAACAACTCCATTTGGCTCACTAAGTTCACACACCATCAGGCTTCCAAGCAGCTCTCAAGGAAACTCAGTTTTCACACTCTATGCTTAGTGCCCTTTGTATGGCTAGGACTGAAATGAACCTGGTAGAGCATCCCACACAAACGAATGCTCCACATGCGGGTTTCACATGCCACCAACTCCACATTCACAGGCAACTTCAACGCCACAGCCGTTTTTCAGATAGCCCTCAATGCAAAGGCTCTAGACGCAAATATTGGTGTGAGAGCTAATTCAATCAAGGAAACACTGCATGTTGGTGAAGGGCATATTGAAGAAGGATCAGCCGAGTGGTTCTTGTGGGAGAACAACTCCATTTGGCTCACTAACTTCACACAACATCAGGCTTCCAAGCAGCTCTCAAGGAAACTCAGTTTTAACACTCTATGCTCTAGAGCCCTTTCTTTGGCTACGACTGAAATGAACCTGGTAGAGCATCCCACACAAACGAATGCTCCACATGCGGGTTTCACATGCCACCAACTCCACATTCACAGGCAACTTCAGCGCCACAGCCCGTTTTCAGATAGCCCTCAATGCAAAGGCTCTAGACGCAAATATTGGTGGTGAGAGCTAATTCAATCAAGGAAACACTGCATGTTGGTGAAGGGCATATTGAAGAAGGATCAGCCGAGTGGTTCTTGTGGGAGAACAACTCCATTTGGCTCACTAACTTCACACACCATCAGGCTTCCAAGCAGCTCTCAAGGAAACTCAGTTTTCACACTCTATGCTTAGTGCCCTTTGAGTGCATTATCTAGAATGAACCTGGTAGAGCATCCCACACAAACGAATGCTCCACATGCGGGTTTCACATGCCACCCAACTCCACATTCACAGGCAACTTCAGCGCCACAGCCGTTTTCAGATAGCCCTCAATGCAAAGGCTCTAGACGCAAATATTGGTGTGAGAGCTAATTCAATCAGGAAACACTGCATGTTGGTGAAGGGCATATTGAAGAAGGATCAGCCGAGTGGTTCTTGTGGGAGAACAACTCCATTTGGCTCACTAACGTCACACACCATCAGAGGCTTCCAAGCAGCTCTCAAGGAACTCAGTTTTCACACTCTATGCTTAGTGCCCTTTGTATGGCAAGGACTGAAATGAAGTTTGGTCAGCATCCCACACAGACGAATGCTCCACATGCGGGTTTCACATGCCACCAACTCCACATTCACAGGCAACTTCAGCGCCACAGCCGTTTTCAGATAGCCCTCAATGCAAAGGCTCTAGACGCAAATATTGGTGTGAGAGCTAATTCAATCAAGAAAACACTGCATGTTGGTGAAGGGCATATGAAGAAGGATCAGCCGAGTGGTTCTTGTGGGAGAACAACTCCATTTGGCTCACTAACTTCACACACCATCAGGCTTCCAAGCAGCTCTCAAGGAAACTCAGTTTTCACACTCTATGCTTAGTGCCCTTTGTATGGCAAGGACTGAAATGAAGTTTGGTCAGCATCCCACACAGACGAATGCTCCACATGCGGGTTTCACATGCCACCAACTCCACATTCACAGGCAACTTCAGCGCCACAGCCATTTTCAGATAGCCCTCAATGCAAAGGCTCTAGACGCAAATATTGGTGTTGAGAGCTAATTCAATCAAGGAAACACTGCATGTTGGTGAAGTGGCATATTGAAGAAGGATCAGCCGAGTGGTTCTTGTGGGAGAACAACTCCATTTGGCTCACTAACGTCACACACCATCAGGCTTCCAAGCAGCTCTCAAGGAAACTCAGTTTCACACTCTATGCTTAGTGCCCTTTCTTTGGCTACTACTGAAATGAACCTGGTAGAGCGTCCCACACAAACGAATGCTCCACATGCGGTTTCACATGCCACCAACTCCACATTCACAGGCAACTTCAGCGCCACAGCCGTTTTCAGATAGCCCTCAATGCAAAGGCTCTAGACGCAAATATTGTGTGAGAGCTAATTCAATCAAGGAAACACTGCATGTTGGTGAAGGGCATATTGAAGAAGGATCAGCCGAGTGGTTCTTGTGGGAGAACAACTCCATTTGCTCACTAACTTCACACACCATCAGGCTTCCAAGCAGCTCTCAAGGAAACTCAGTTTTCACACTCTATGCTAGTGCCGTTTGAGTGCCTAGGACTGAAATGAAGTTTGGTCAGCATTACACACAAACGAATGCTCACACATGCGGGTTTCACATGCCACCAACTCCACATTCACAGGCAACTTCAGCGCCACAGCCATTTTCAGATAGCCCTCAATGCAAAGGCTCTAGACGCAAATATTGGTGTGAGAGCTAATTCAATCAAGGAAACACTGCATGTTGGTGAAGGGCATATTGAAGAAGGATCAGCCGAGTGGTTCTTGTGGGAGAACAACTCCATTTGGCTCACTAACTTCACACCATCAGGCTTCCAAGCAGCTCTCAAGGAAACTCAGTTTTCACACTCTATGCTTAGTGCTTTTTGTATGGCTAGGACTGAAATGAACCTGGTAGAGCATCCCACAGAAACGAATGCTCCACATGCGGGTTTCACATGCCACCAACTCCACATTCTCAGGCAACTTCAGCGCCACAGCCGTTTTCAGATAGCCCTCAATGCAAACGCTCTAGATGCAAATATTGGTGTGAGAGCTAATTCAATCAAGGAAAACACTGCATGTTGGTGAAGGGCATATTGAAGAAGGATCAGCCGAGTGTTCTTGTGGGAGAACAACTCCATTTGGCTCACTAACTTCACACAACATCAGGCTTCCAAGCAGCTCTCAAGGAAACTCAGTTTTCACACTCTATGCTTAGTGCCCTTTCTTTGGCTACGACTGAAATGAACCTGGGTAGAGCATCCCACACAAACGAATGCTCCACATGCGGGTTTTCACATGCCACCAACTCCACATTCACAGGCAACTTCAGCGCCACAGCCGTTTTCAGATAGCCCTCAATGCAAAGGCTCTAGACGCAAATATTGGTGTGAGAGCTAATTCAATCAAGGAAACATGGCATGTTGGTGAAGGGCATATTGAAGAAGGATCAGCCGAGTGGTTCTTGTGGGAGAACAACTCCATTTGGCTCACTAACTTCACACACCATCAGGCTTCCAAGCAGCTCTCAAGGAAACTAAGTTTTCACACTCTATGCTTAGTGCCCTTTGTATGGCTAGGACTGAAATGAACCTGGTTAGAGCATCCCACACAAACGAATGCTCCACAGGCGGGTTTCACATGCCATCAGCTCCACATTCACAGGCAACTTCAGCGCCACAGCCGTTTTCAGATAGCCCTCAATGCAAAGGCTCTAGACGCAAATATTGGTGTGAGAGCTAATTCAATCAAGGAAACACTGCATGTTGGTGAAGGGCATATTGAAGAAGGATCAGCCGAGTGGTTCTTCTGGAGAGAACAACTCCATTTGGCTCACTAACTTCACACACCATCAGGCTTCCAAGCAGCTCTCAAGGAAACTCAGTATTCACACTCTATGCTTAGTGCCCTTTGTATGGCTAGGACTGAAATGAAGTTTGGTCAGCATCCCACACAAACGAATGCTCCATATGTGGGTTTCACATGCCACCAACTCCACATTCACAGGCAACTTCAGCGCCACAGCCATTTTCAGATAGCCCTCAATGAAAAGGCTCTAGACGCAAATATTGGTGTGAGAGCTAATTCAATCAAGGAAACACTGCATGTTGGTGAAGGGCATATTGAAGAAGGATCAGCCGAGTGGTTCTTGTGTTAGAACAACTCCATTTGGCTCACTAACGTCACACACCATCAGGCTTCCAAGCAGCTCTCAAGGAAACTCAGTTTTCACACTCTATGCTTAGTGCCCTTTCTTTGGCAACGACTGAAATGAACCTGGTAGAGCATCCCACACAAACGAATGCTCCCACATGCGGGTTTCACATGCCACCAACTCCACATTCACAGGCAACTTCAGCGCCACAGCCGTTTTCAGATAGCCCTCAAAGCAAAGGCTCTAGACGCAAATATTGGTGTGAGAGCTAATTCAATCAAGGAAACACTGCATGTTGGTGAAGGGCATATTGAAGAAGGATCAGCCGAGTGGTTCTTGTGGGAGAACAACTCCATTTGGCTCACTAACTTCACACACCATCAGGCTTCCAAGCAGCTCTCAAGGAAACTCAGTTTTCACACTCTATGCTTAGTGCCCTTTCTTTGGCTACGACTGAAATGAACCTGGTAGAGCATCCCACACAAACGAATGCTCCACATGCGGGTTTCACATGCCACCAACTCCACATTCTCAGCAACTTCAGCGCCACAGCCGTTTTCAGATAGCCCTCAATGCAAAGGCTCTAGACGCAAATATTGGTGTGAGAGCTAATTCAATCAAGGAAACACTGCATGTTGGTGAAGGGCATATTGAAGAAGGATCAGCCGAGTGGTTCTTGTGGGAGAACAACTCCATTTGGCTCACTAACTTCACACACCATCAGGCTTCCAAGCAGCTCTCAAGGAAACTCAGTTTTCACACTCTATGCTTAGTGCCCTTTGTATGGCAAGGACTGAATAGAAGTTTGGTCAGCATCCCACACAAACGAATGCTCACATGCGGGTTTCACATGCCACCAACTCCACATTCACAGGCAACTTCAGCGCCACAGCCATTTTCAGATAGCCCTCAATGCAAAGGCTCTAGACGCAAATATTGGTGTGTGAGAGCTAATTCAATCAAGGAAACACTGCATGTTGGTGAAGGGCAATATTGAAGAAGGATCAGCGAGTGGTTCTTGTGGGAGAACAACTCCATTTGGCTCACTAACGTCACACACCATTAGGCTTCCAAGCAGCTCTCAAGGAAACTCAGTTTTCACACTCTATGCTTAGAGCCCTTTCTTTGGCTAGGACTGAAATGAACCTGGTAGAGCATCCCACACAAACGAATGCTCCACATGCGGGTTTCACATGCCACCAACTCCACATTCTCAGGCAACTTCAGCGCCACAGCCGTTTTCAGATAGCCCTCAATGCAAAGGCTCTAGACGCAAATATTGGTGTGAGAGCTAATTCAATCAAGGAAACACTGCATGTTGGTGAAAGGCATATTGAAGAAGGATCAGCCGAGTGGTTCTTGTGGGGAGAACTTCTCTATTTGGCTCACTAACTTCACACACCATCAGGCTTCCAAGCAGCTCTCAAGGAAACCTCAGTTTTCACACTCTATGCTTAGTGCCCTTTGAGTGCATTATCTAGGAATGAACCTGGTAGAGCATCCCCACACAAACGAATGCTCCACATGCGGGTTTCACATGCCAACAACTCCACATTCACAGCAACTTCAGCGCCACAGCCGTTTTCAGATAGCCCTCAATGCAAAGGCTCTAGACGCAAATATTGGTGTGAGAGCTAATTCAATCAAGGAAACACTGCATGTTGGTGAAGGGCATATTGAAGAAGGATCAGCCGAGTGGTTCTTGTGGGAGAACAACTCCATTTGGCTCACTAACTTCACACACCATCAGGCTTCCAAGCAGCTCTCAAGGAAACTCAGTTTTCACACTCTATGCTTAGTGCCCTTTCTTTGGCTAAAACTGAAATTAAGCTTGGTCAGCATCCCACACAAACGAATGCTCCACATGCGGGTTTCACATGCCACCAACTCCACATTCTCAGGCAACTTCAGCGCCACAGCCGTTTTCAGATAGCCCTCAATGCAAAGGCTCTAGACGCAAATATTGGTGTGAGAGATAATTCAATCAAGGAAACACTGCATGTTGGTGAAGGGCATATTGAAGAAGGATCAGCCGAGTGGTTCTTGTGGGAGAACAACTCCATTTGGCTCACTAACTTCACACACCATCAGGCTTCCAAGCAGCTCTCAAGGGAAACTCAGTTTTCACACTCTATGCTTAGTGCCCTTTCTTTGGCTAGGACTGAAATGAACCTGGTAGAGCATCCCACTCAAACGAATGCTCCACATGCGGGTTTCAACATGCCAGCAACTCCACATTCACAGGCAACTTCAGCGCCACAGCCGTTTTCAGATAGCCCTCAATGCAAAGGCTCTAGACGCAAATATTGGTGTGAGAGCTAATTCAATCAAGGAAACACTGCATGTTGGTGAAGGGCATATTGAAGAAGGATCAGCCGAGTGGTTCTTGTGGGAGAACAACTCCATTTGGCTCACTAACGTCACACACCATCAGGCTTCCAAGCAGCTCTCAAGGAAAACTCAGTTTTCACACTCTATGCTTAGTGCCCTTTGTATGGCAAGGACTGAAATGAAGTTGGTCAGCATCCCACACAGACGAATGCTCCACATGCGGGTTTCACATGCCACCAACTCCACATTCACAGGCAACTTCAGCGCCACAGCCGTTTTCAGATAGCCCTCAATGCAAAGGCTCTAGACGCAAATATTGGTGTGAGAGCTAATTCAATCAAGGAAACACTGCATGTTGGTGAAGGGCATATTGAAGAAGGATCAGCCGAGTGGTTCTTGTGGGAGAACAACTCCATTTGGCTCACTAACTTCACACACCATCAGGCTTCCAAGCAGCTCTCAAGGAAACTCAGTTTTCACACTCTATGCTTAGTGCCCTTTGTATGGCAAGGACTGAAATGAAGTTTGGTCAGCATCCCACAACAGACGAATGCTCCACATGCGGGTTTCACATGCCACCAACTCCACATTCACAGGCAACTTCAGCGCCACAGCCATTTTCAGATAGCCCTCAATGCAAAGGCTCTAGACGCAAATATTGGTGTGAGAGCTATTCAATCAAGGAAACACTGCATGTTGGTGAAGGGCATATTGAAGAAGGATCAGCCGAGTGGTTCTTGTGGGAGAACAACTCCATTTGGGCTCACTAACGTCACACACCATCAGCGCTTCCAAGCAGCTCTCAAGGAAACTCAGTTTTCACACTCTATGCTTAGTGCCCTTTCTTTGGCTACTACTGAAATGAACCTGGTAGAGCGTCCCACACAAACGAATGCTCCACATGCGGGGTTTCACATGCCACCAACTCCACATTCACAGGCAACTTCAGCGCCCACAGCCGTTTTCAGATAGCCCTCAATGGCAAAGGGCTCTAGACGCAAATATTGGTGTGAGAGCTAATTCAATCAAGGAAACACTGCATGTTGGTGAAGGGCATATTGAAGAAGGATCAGCCGAGTGGTTCTTGTGGAGAACAACTCCATTTGGCTCACTAACTTCACACACCATCAGGCTTCCAAGCAGCTCTCAAGGAAACGTCAGTTTTCACACTCTATGCTTAGTGCCGTTTGAGTGCCTAGGACTGAAATGAAGTTTGGTCAGCATTACACACAAACGAATGCTCCACATGCGGGTTTCACATGCCACCAACTCCACATTCACAGGCAACTTCAGCGCCACAGCCATTTTCAGATAGCCCTCAATGCAAAGGCTCTAGACGCAAATATTGGTGTGAGAGCTAATTCAATCAAGGAAACACTGCATGTTGGTGAAGGGCATATTTGAAGAAGGATCAGCCGAGTGGTTCTTGTGGGAAGAACAACTCCATTTGGCTCACTAACTTCACACCATCAGGCTTCCAAGCAGCTCTCAAGGAAACTCAGTTTTCACACTCTATGCTTAGTGCCTTTTGTATGGCTAGGACTGAAATGAACCTGGTAGAGCATCCCACAGAAACGAATGCTCCACATGCGGGTTTCACATGCCACCAACTCCACATTCTCAGGCAACTTCAGCGCCACAGCCGTTTTCAGATAGCCCTCAATGCAAACGCTCTAGATGCAAATATTGGTGTGAGAGCTAATTCAATCAAGGAAACACTGCATGTTGGTGAAGGGCATATTGAAGAAGGATCAGCCGAGTGGTTCTTGTGGGAGAACAACTCCATTTGGCTCACTAACGTCACACACCCTCAGGCTTCCAAGCAGCTCTCAAGGAAACTCAGTTTTCACACTCTATGCTTAGTGCCCTTTCTTGGCTACGACTGAAATGAACCTGGTAGAGCATCCCACACAAACGAATGCTCCACATGCGGGTTTCACATGCCACCAACTCCACATTCACAGGCAACTTCAGCGCCACAGCCGTTTTCAGATAGCCCTCAATGCAAAGGCTCTAGACGCAAATATTGGTGTGAGAGCTAATTCAATCAAGGAAACATGGCATGTTGGTGAAGGGCATATTGAAGAAGGATCAGCCGAGTGGTTCTTGTGGGAGAACAACTCCATTTGGCTCACTAACTTCACACACCATCAGGCTTCCAAGCAGCTCTCAAGGAAACTAAGTTTTCACACTCTATGCTTAGTGCCCTTTGTATGGCTAGGACTGAAATGAACCTGGTAGAGCATCCACACAAACGAATGCTCCACAGGCGGGTTTCACATGCCATCAGCTCCACATTCACAGGCAACTTCAGCGCCACAGCCGTTTTCAGATAGCCCTCAATGCAAAGGCTCTAGACGCAAATATTGGTGTGAGAGCTAATTCAATCAAGGAAACACTGCATGTTGGTGAAGGGCATATTGAAGAAGGATCAGCCGAGTGGTTCTTCTGGGAGAACAACTCCATTTGGCTCACTAACTTCACACACCATCAGGCTTCCAAGCAGCTCTCAAGGAAACTCAGTATTCACACTCTATGCTTAGTGCCCTTTGTATGGCTAGGACTGAAATGAAGTTTGGTCAGCATCCCACACAAACGAATGCTCCATATGTGGGTTTCACATGCCACCAACTCCACATTCACAGGCAACTTCAGCGCCACAGCCATTTTCAGATAGCCCTCAATGAAAAGGCTCTAGACGCAAATATTGGTGTGAGAGCTAATTCAATCAAGGAAACACTGCATGTTGGTGAAGGGCATATTGAAGAAGGATCAGCCGAGTGGTTCTTGTGTTAGAACAACTCCATTTGGCTCACTAACGTCACACACCATCAGGCTTCCAAGCAGCTCTCAAGGAAACTCAGTTTTCACACTCTATGCTTAGTGCCCTTTCTTTGGCAACGACTGAAATGAACCTGGTAGAGCATCCCACACAAACGAATGCTCCACATGCGGGTTTCACATGCCACCAACTCCACATTCACAGGCAACTTCAGCGCCACAGCCGTTTTCAGATAGCCCCTCAAAGCAAAGGCTCTAGACGCAAATAT
Organism: Ochotona princeps; assembly: GCF_030435755.1. Lineage (NCBI taxonomy): Eukaryota > Metazoa > Chordata > Mammalia > Lagomorpha > Ochotonidae > Ochotona > Ochotona princeps. The sequence continues at coordinate 2,791 of NW_026698828.1, read as the reverse complement.
TGGTGTGAGCTAATTCAATCAAGGAAACACTGCATGTTGGTGAAGGGCATATTGAAGAAGGATCAGCCGAGTGGTTCTTGTGGGAGAACAACTCCATTTGGCTCACTAACTTCACACACCATCAGGCTTCCAAGGCAGCTCTCAAGGAAACTCAGTTTTCACACTCTATGCCTTAGTGCCCTTTCTTTGGCTACGACTGAAATGAACCTGGTAGAGCATCCCACACAAACGAATGCTCCACATGCGGGTTTCACATGCCACCAACTCCACATTCTCAGGCAACTTCAGCGCCACAGCCGTTTTCAGATAGCCCTCAATGCAAAGGCTCTAGACGCAAATATTGGTGTGAGAGCTAATTCAATCAAGGAAACACTGCATGTTGGTGAAGGGCATATTGAAGAAGGATCAGCCGAGTGGTTCTTGTGGGAGAACAACTCCATTTGGCTCACTAACTTCCACACACCATCAGGCTTCCAAGCAGCTCTCAAGGAAACTCAGTTTTCACACTCTGTGCTTAGTTGCCCTTTGTATGGCAAGGACTGAATAGAAGTTTGGTCAGCATCCCACACAAACGAATGCTCCACATGCGGGTTTCACATGCCACCAACTCCACATTCACAGGCAACTTCAGCGCCACAGCCATTTTCAGATAGCCCTCAATGCAAAGGCTCTAGACGCAAATATTGGTGTGAGAGCTAATTCAATCAAGGAAACACTGCATGTTGGTGAAGGGCATATTGAAGAAGGATCAGCCGAGTGGTTCTTGTGGGAGAACAACTCCATTTGGCTCACTAACGTCACACACCATTAGGCTTCCAAGCAGCTCTCAAGGAAACTCAGTTTTCACACTCTATGCTTAGAGCCCTTTCTTTGGCTACGACTGAAATGAACCTGGTAGAGCATCCCACACAAACGAATGCTCCACATGCGGGTTTCACATGCCACCAACTCCACATTCTCAGGCAACTTCAGCGCCACAGCCGTTTTCAGATAGCCCCTCAATGCAAAGGCTCTAGACGCAAATATTGGTGTGAGAGCTAATTCAATCAAGGAAACACTGCATGTTGGTGAAAGGCATATGAAGAAGGATCAGCCGAGTGGTTCTTGTGGGAGAACTTCTCTATTTGGCTCACTAACTTCACACACCATCAGGCTTCCAAGCAGCTCTCAAGGAAACTCAGTTTTCACACTCTATGCTTAGTGCCCTTTGAGTGCATTATCTAGGAATGAACCTATGTCAGTATTTGTTCAATATTTACACCACTTGACTGTCAGTATTGAGATGGAAGCATAGTGATGGAAAAGTCTGACCAATTCTGCCACCATGAGACTTTCATATAGACCTTGCACTCCGGCTGTATTTAATATGTAACATTCTCACACATATTAAAAGATAACAGAAGTATAAAAAAAGTCAGTGTATTTGCTTAAAAGGCACAAATTTCACTTATCTAGCTATCTGTTGGTAATACAGAAAGTATACTACTTTTTTTTTAAAGTGGGCGGAATTCTTGTGTATGTATATTTGTGTGTATAGTATGTGTATGTGTATATATATATTATATATATAGATAATATATAAATATTTTTTTTAAGGAGAGACTAGAATGTTTAGCTAGAAAATTCTACAGCCTGTGAAGAGATATTTCAAAATGGCCATAAAGGAGGTAAAAAATGAAAACTATAGCTTTTATAGAGGCTTTATCTTTAATTTAATGATTTGCTGAAGACTTTCTTGGCATTGAATCTATTCCGGACTGCCTGCCCTCCTCATCATTGTTGGCACGTCTTGAATAGGATACCTTGGGCCGTTCCAAAGTGGCAGAAACACAATACCGGCACACTGGTTGGACTCAGACACTCTAAGGTTTTGATTTTTGAATTTCAGCCTTATTAGAAGATCTAACCTAAGAGTATGCTAATCACGGGAATTCTTTTTTAGAACGTTTTTTTATGCAGATGAAGCTATTTTTTTTCCTGAATGTGGATTCTTCCAGTTTTTTCCAGAAGTAATTCCTCCGAATTGGCGTACCACAGCTGATATTTCATCAGCTTGTGTATGTTTCTTCACACACACACACACACACACACACACACACACACACGAGTCTGGCTGGACTGGTATTTTGTTTGATCTTCCTGGAAATGAGCAATGATGAAAGCTCACATAACTGGTTTTTTTTTTTTTTTTAATCTGGCTCATGAATACTTTTACCTAAAGAATTCCTTTCATTTTGTTTAGGAAGGGAAATGCACTTTTCTTTTGGGGATTCAAAATCCAAGCCCTGATTTGCCAGGGAAAACTCCTTTTTTGGCCCTGCTGTGTGCTTAGCCATAACAATTCCATTAAGCAAGATGGTAAACAAAAGATGAAAAAAAAAAAAAACCAACCCTTGCACTGGCTTGTCTCACTACGAAACACCGTCAGAGCTGTTTGACTGGGTGGGGCTGGGTGCCGTATATGTCAATGCCTGTAATTTTCATAATACGCAAGTACATCATGAAGTACATTCTGGTCAGGTGATAACTGAGCCTCAATCAAGCAGAAACTTTTTTGCTTGAAATAAAAAAAAAAAATTTCTATTAGTGAAATTTCCTTTCTCTTTTTTTTTTTTTTGGAAGCACCCTGTTATCTAAAGAATCTTTGTAAGATTTTTGTAAAATTTTGTTTTACAAGATTTTATTTGAAATTGTTTTTTGCAAGATTGTTATATTTCTGTATGAATGTATTTTTTATTGGAATAACATAAAATAATTCTTATCTGGATCTTGAGTCTGGCTGTTTTTCTGG
>NW_026698827.1:0-48994 GCF_030435755.1 Ochotona princeps | reverse complement strand
TGCGCTGAAGTTGCCTGTGAATGTGGAGTTGGTGGCATGTGAAACCCGCATGTGGAGCATTCGTATGTGTGGGATGCTCTACCAGGTTCATTCCTAGATAATGCACTCAAAGGGCACTAAGCATAGAGTGTGAAAACTGAGTTTCCTTGAGAGCTGCTTGGAAGCCTGATGGTGTGTGAAGTTAGTGAGCCAAATGGAGTTGTTCTCCCACAAGAACCACTCGGCTGATCCTTCTTCAATATGCCCTTCACCAACATGCAGTGTTTCCTTGATTGAATTAGCTCTCACACCAATATTTGCGTCTAGAGCCTTTGCATTGAGGGCTATCTGAAAACGGCTGTGGCGCTGAAGTTGCCTGTGAATGTGGAGTTGGTGGCATGTGAAACCCGCATGTGGAGCATTCATTTGTGTGGGATGCTCACCAAGCGTCATTTCAGTGCTAGGCACTCAAAGGGCACTAAGCCTAGAGTGTGAAAACTGAGTTTCCTTGAGAGCTGCTTGGAAGCCTGATGGTGTGTGAAGTTAGTGAGCCAAATGGAGTTGTTCTCCCACAAGAACCACTCGGCTGATCCTTCTTCAATATGCCCTTCACCAACATGCAGTGTTTCCTTGATTGAATTAGCTCTCACACCAATATTTGCTTCTAGAGCCTTTGAATTGAGGGCTATCTGAAAGCGGCTGTGGCGCTGAAGTTGCCTGTGAATGTGGAGTTGGTGGCATGCGAAACCCGTATGTGGAGCATTCGTTTGTGTGGGATGCTCACCAAGCTTCATTTCAGTCCTAGGCACTCAAAGGGCACTAAGCATAGAGTGTGAAAACTGAGTTTCCTTGAGAGCTGCTTGGAAGCCTGATGGTGTGTGAAGTTAGTGAGCCAAATGGAGTTGTTCTCCACAAGAACCACTCAGCTGATCCTTCTTCAATATGCCCTTCACAACATGCAGTGTTTCCTTGATTGAATTAGCTCTCACACCAATATTGCGTCTAGAGCCTTTGCATTGAGGGCTATCTGGGGGAAAACGGCTGTGGCGCTGAAGTTGCCTGTGAATGTGGAGTTGGTGGCATGTGAAACCCGCATGTGGAGCATTCGTATGTGTGGGATGCTCTACCAGGTTCATTCCTAGATAATGCACTCAAAGGGCACTAAGCATAGAGTGTGAAAACTGAGTTTCCTTGAGAGCTGCTTGGAAGCCTGATGGTGTGTGAAGTTAGTGAGCCAAATGGAGTTGTTCTCCCACAAGAACCACTCGGCTGATCCTTCTTCAATATGCCCTTCACCAACATGCAGTGTTTCCTTGATTGAATTAGCTCTCACACCAATATTTGTGTCTAGAGCCTATGCATTGAGGGCTATCTGAAAACGGCTGTGGTGCTGAAGTTGCCTGTGAATGTGGAGTTGGTGGCATGTGAAACCCGCATGTGGAGCATTCGTTTGTGTGGGATGCTCACCAAGCGTCATTTCAGTGCTAGGCACTCAAAGGGCACTAATCCTAGAGTGTGAAAACTGAGTTTCCTTGAGAGCTGCTTGGAAGCCTGATGGTGTGTGAAGTTAGTGAGCCAAATGGAGTTGTTCTCCCACAAGAACCACTCGGCTGATCCTTCTTCAATATGCCCTTCACCAACATGCAGTGTTTCCTTGATTGAATTAGCTCTCACACCAATATTTGCTTCTAGAGCCTTTGCATTGGAGGGCTATCTGAAAAACGGCTGTGGCGCTGAAGTTGCCTGTGAATGTGGAGTTGGTGGCATGTGAAACCCGCATGTGGAGCATTCGTATGTGTGGGATGCTCTACCAGGTTCATTCCTAGATAATGCACTCAAAGGGCACTAAGCATAGAGTGTGAAAACTGAGTTTCCTTGAGAGCTGCTTGGAAGCCTGATGGTGTGTGAAGTTAGTGAGCCAAATGGAGTTGTTCTCCCACAAGAACCACTCGGCTGATCCTTCTTCAATATGCCCTTCACCAACATGCAGTGTTTCCTTGATTGAATTAGCTCTCACACCAATATTTGTGTCTAGAGCCTATGCATTGAGGGCTATCTGAAAACGGCTGTGGCGCTGAAGTTGCCTGTGAATGTGGAGTTGGTGGCATGTGAAACCCGCATGTGGAGCATTCGTTTGTGTGGGATGCTCACCAAGCGTCATTTCAGTGCTAGGCACTCAAAGGGCACTAATCCTAGAGTGTGAAAACTGAGTTTCTTGAGAGCTGCTTGGAAGCCTGATGGTGTGTGAAGTTAGTGAGCCAAATGGAGTTGTTCTCCCACAAGAACCACTCGGCTGATCCTTCTTCAATATGCCCTTCACCAACATGCAGTGTTTCCTTGATTGAATTAGCTCTCACACCAATATTTGCTTCTAGAGCCTTTGCATTGAGGGCTATCTGAAAACGGCTGTGGCGCTGAAGTTGCCTGTGAATGTGGAGTTGGTGGCATGTGAAACCCGCATGTGGAGCATTCGTATGTGTGGGATGCTCTACCAGGTTCATTCCTAGATAATGCACTCAAAGGGCACTAAGCATAGAGTGTGAAAACTGAGTTTCCTTGAGAGCTGCTTGGAAGCCTGATGGTGTGTGAAGTTAGTGAGCCAAATGGAGTTGTTCTCCCACAAGAACCACTCGGCTGATCCTTCTTCAATATGCCCTTCACCAACATGCAGTGTTTCCTTGATTGAATTAGCTCTCACACCAATATTTGTGTCTAGAGCCTATGCATTGAGGGCTATCTGAAAACGGCTGTGGCGCTGAAGTTGCCTGTGAATGTGGAGTTGGTGGCATGTGAAACCCGCATGTGGAGCATTCGTTTGTGTGGGATGCTCACCAAGCGTCATTTCAGTGCTAGGCACTCAAAGGGCACTAATCCTAGAGTGTGAAAACTGAGTTTCCTTGAGAGCTGCTTGGAAGCCTGATGGTGTGTGAAGTTAGTGAGCCAAATGGAGTTGTTCTCCCACAAGAACCACTCGGCTGATCCTTCTTCAATATGCCCTTCACCAACATGCAGTGTTTCCTTGATTGAATTAGCTCTCACACCAATATTTGCTTCTAGAGCCTTTGCATTGAGGGCTATCTGAAAACGGCTGTGGCGCTGAAGTTGCCTGTGAATGTGGAGTTGGTGGCATGTGAAACCCGCATGTGGAGCATTCGTATGTGTGGGATGCTCTACCAGGTTCATTCCTAGATAATGCACTCAAAGGGCACTAAGCATAGAGTGTGAAAACTGAGTTTCCTTGAGAGCTGCTTGGAAGCCTGATGGTGTGTGAAGTTAGTGAGCCAAATGGAGTTGTTCTCCCACAAGAACCACTCGGCTGATCCTTCTTCAATATGCCCTTCACCAACATGCAGTGTTTCCTTGATTGAATTAGCTCTCACACCAATATTTGCGTCTAGAGCCTTTGCATTGAGGGCTATCTGAAAACGGCTGTGGCGCTGAAGTTGCCTGTGAATGTGGAGTTGGTGGCATGTGAAACCCGCATGTGGAGCATTCATTTGTGTGGGATGCTCACCAAGCGTCATTTCAGTGCTAGGCACTCACAGGGCACTAAGCCTAGAGTGTGAAAACTGAGTTTCCTTGAGAGCTGCTTGGAAGCCTGATGGTGTGTGAAGTTAGTGAGCCAAATGGAGTTGTTCTCCCACAAGAACCACTCGGCTGATCCTTCTTCAATATGCCCTTCACCAACATGCAGTGTTTCCTTGATTGAATTAGCTCTCACACCAATATTTGCGTCTAGAGCCTTTGCATTGAGGACTATCTGAAAACGGCTGTGGCGCTGAAGTTGCCTGTGAATGTGGAGTTGGTGGCATGTGAAACCCGCATGTGGAGCATTCGTATGTGTGGGATGCTCTACCAGGTTCATTCCTAGATAATGCACTCAAAGGGCACTAAGCCTAGAGTGTGAAAACTGAGTTTCCTTGAGAGCTGCTTGGAAGCCTGATGGTGTGTGAAGTTAGTGAGCCAAATGGAGTTGTTCTCCCACAAGAACCACTCGGCTGATCCTTCTTCAATATGCCCTTCACCAACATGCAGTGTTTCCTTGATTGAATTAGCTCTCACACCAATATTTGCGTCTAGAGCCTTTGCATTGAGGGCTATCTGAAAACGGCTGTGGCGCTGAAGTTGCCTGTGAATGTGGAGTTGGTGGCATGTGAAACCCGCATGTGGAGCATTCATTTGTGTGGGATGCTCACCAAGCGTCATTTCAGTGCTAGGCACTCACAGGGCACTAAGCCTAGAGTGTGAAAACTGAGTTTCCTTGAGAGCTGCTTGGAAGCCTGATGGTGTGTGAAGTTAGTGAGCCAAATGGAGTTGTTCTCCCACAAGAACCACTCGGCTGATCCTTCTTCAATATGCCCTTCACCAACATGCAGTGTTTCCTTGATTGAATTAGCTCTCACACCAATATTTGCGTCTAGAGCCTTTGCATTGAGGACTATCTGAAAACGGCTGTGGCACTGAAGTTGCCTGTGAATGTGGAGTCGTTGGCATGTGAAACCCGCACGTGGAGCATTCGTATGTGTGGGATGCTCTACCAGGTTCATTCCTAGATAATGCACTCAAAGGGCACTAAGCATAGAGTGTGAAAACTGAGTTTCCTTTAGAGCTGCTTGGAAGCCTGATGGTGTGTGAAGTTAGTGAGCCAAATGGAGTTGTTCTCCCACAAGAACCACTCGGCTGATCCTTCTTCAATATGCCCTTCACCAACATGCAGTGTTTCCTTGATTGAATTAGCTCCCACACCAATATTTGCTTCTAGAGCCTTTGCATTGAGGGCTATCTGAAAATGGCTGTGGCACTGAAGTTGCCTGTGAATGTGGAGTTGCTGGCATGTGAAACCCGCATGTGGAGCATTCGTTTGTGTGGGATGCTCACCAAGCTTCATTTCAGTGCTAGGCACTCAAAGGGCACTAAGCATAGAGTGTGAAAACTGAGTTTCCTTGAGAGCTGCTTGGAAGCCTGATGGTGTGTGAAGTTAGTGAGCCAAATGGAGTTGTTCTCCCACAAGAACCACTCGGCTGATCCTTCTTCAATATGCCCTTCACCAACATGCAGTGTTTCCTTGATTGAATTAGCTCTCACACCAATATTTGCGTCTAGAGCCTTTGCATTGAGGACTATCTGAAAACGGCTGTGGCGCTGAAGTTGCCTGTGAATGTGGAGTCGGTGGCATGTGAAACCCGCACGTGGAGCATTCGTATGTGTGGGATGCTCTACCAGGTTCATTCCTAGATAATGCACTCAAAGGGCACTAAGCATAGAGTGTGAAAACTGAGTTTCCTTGAGAGCTGCTTGGAAGCCTGATGGTGTGTGAAGTTAGTGAGCCAAATGGAGTTGTTCTCCCACAAGAACCACTCGGTTGATCCTTCTTCAATATGCCCTTCACCAACATGCAGTGTTTCCTTGATTGAATTAGCTCTCACACCAATATTTGCTTCTAGAGCCTTTGCATTGAGGGCTATGTGAAAACGGCTGTGGCGCTGAAGTTGCCTGTGAATGTGGAGTTGGTGGCATGTGAAACCCGCATGTGGAGCATTCGTTTGTGTAGGATGCTCACCAAGCTTCATTTCATTTAATAGGCAGTCAAAGGGCACTAAGTATAGAGTGTGAAAACTGAGTTTCCTTGAGAGCTGCTTGGAAGCCTGATGGTGTGTGAAGTTAGGGAGCCAAATGGAGTTGTTCTCCCACAAGAACAACTCGGCTGATCCTTCTTCAATATGCCCTTCACCAACATGCAGTGTTTCCTTGATTGAATTAGCTCTCACACCAATATTTGCGTCTAGAGCCTTTGCATTGGGGACTATCTGAAAACGGCTGTGGCGCTGAAGTTGCCTGTGAATGTGGAGTTGGTGGCATGTGAAACTCGCATGTGGAGCATTCGTTTGTGTGGGATGCTCACCAAGCTTCATTTCAGTGCTAGGCACTCAAAGGGCACTAAGCATAGAGTGTGAAAACTGAGTTTCCTTGAGAGCTGCTTGGAAGCCTGATGGTGTGTGAAGTTAGTGAGCCAAATGGAGTTGTTCTCCCACAAGAACCACTCGGCTGATCCTTCTTCAATATGCCCTTCACCAACATGCAGTGTTTCCTTGATTGAATTAGCTCTCACACCAATATTTGCTTCTAGAGCCTTTGAATTGAGGGCTATCTGAAAGCGGCTGTGGCGCTGAAGTTGCCTGTGAATGTGGAGTTGGTGGCATGCGAAACCCGTATGTGGAGCATTCGTTTGTATGGGATGCTCACCAAGCTTCATTTCAGTCCTAGGCACTCAAAGGGCACTAAGCATAGAGTGTGAAAACTGAGTTTCCTTGAGAGCTGCTTGGAAGCCTGATGGTGTGTGAAGTTAGTGAGCCAAATGGAGTTGTTCTCCCACAAGAACCACTTGGCTGATCCTTCTTCAATATGCCCTTCACCAACATGCAGTGTTTCCTTGATTGAATTAGCTCTCACACCAATATTTGCTTCTAGAGCCTTTGAATTGAGGGCTATCTGAAAGCGGCTGTGGCGCTGAAGTTGCCTGTGAATGTGGAGTTGGTGGCATGCGAAACCCGTATGTGGAGCATTCGTTTGTATGGGATGCTCACCAAGCTTCATTTCAGTCCTAGGCACTCAAAGGGCACTAAGCCTAGAGTGTGAAAACTGAGTTTCCTTGAGAGCTGCTTGAAGCCTGATGGTGTGTGAAGTTAGTGAGCCAAATGGAGTTGTTCTCCCACAAGAACCACTTGGCTGATCCTTCTTCAATATGCCCTTCACCAACATGCAGTGTTTCCTTGATTGAATTAGCTCTCACACCAATATTTGTGTCTAGAGCCTATGCATTGAGGGCTATCTGAAAACGGCTGTGGCGCTGAAGTTGCCTGTGAATGTGGAGTTGGTGGCATGTGAAACCCGCATGTGGAGCATTCGTTTGTGTGGGATGCTCACCAAGCGTCATTTCAGTCTTAGGCACTCAAAGGGCACTAAGCATAGAGTGTGAAAACTGAGTTTCCTTGAGAGCTGCTTGGAAGCCTGATGGTGTGTGAAGTTAGTGAGCCAAATGGAGTTGTTCTCCCACAAGAACCACTCGGCTGATCCTTCTTCAATATGCCCTTCACCAACATGCAGTGTTTCCTTGATTGAATTAGCTCTCACACCAATATTTGCTTCTAGAGCCTTTGCATTGAGGGCTATCTGAAAACGGCTGTGGCGCTGAAGTTGCCTGTGAATGTGGAGTTGGTGGCATGTGAAACCCGCATGTGGAGCATTCGTATGTGTGGGATGCTCTACCAGGTTCATTCCTAGATAATGCACTCAAAGGGCACTAAGCATAGAGTGTGAAAACTGAGTTTCCTTGAGAGCTGCTTGGAAGCCTGATGGTGTGTGAAGTTAGTGAGCCAAATGGAGTTGTTCTCCCACAAGAACCACTCGGCTGATCCTTCTTCAATATGCCCTTCACCAACATGCAGTGTTTCCTTGATTGAATTAGCTCTCACACCAATATTTGCGTCTAGAGCCTTTGCATTGAGGGCTATCTGAAAACGGCTGTGGCGCTGAAGTTGCCTGTGAATGTGGAGTTGGTGGCATGTGAAACCCGCATGTGGAGCATTCATTTGTGTGGGATGCTCACCAAGCGTCATTTCAGTGCTAGGCACTCACAGGGCACTAAGCCTAGAGTGTGAAAACTGAGTTTCCTTGAGAGCTGCTTGGAAGCCTGATGGTGTGTGAAGTTAGTGAGCCAAATGGAGTTGTTCTCCCACAAGAACCACTCGGCTGATCCTTCTTCAATATGCCCTTCACCAACATGCAGTGTTTCCTTGATTGAATTAGCTCTCACACCAATATTTGCGTCTAGAGCCTTTGCATTGAGGACTATCTGAAAACGGCTGTGGCGCTGAAGTTGCCTGTGAATGTGGAGTTGGTGGCATGTGAAACCCGCATGTGGAGCATTCGTATGTGTGGGATGCTCTACCAGGTTCATTCCTAGATAATGCACTCAAAGGGCACTAAGCCTAGAGTGTGAAAACTGAGTTTCCTTGAGAGCTGCTTGGAAGCCTGATGGTGTGTGAAGTTAGTGAGCCAAATGGAGTTGTTCTCCCACAAGAACCACTCGGCTGATCCTTCTTCAATATGCCCTTCACCAACATGCAGTGTTTCCTTGATTGAATTAGCTCTCACACCAATATTTGCGTCTAGAGCCTTTGCATTGAGGGCTATCTGAAAACGGCTGTGGCGCTGAAGTTGCCTGTGAATGTGGAGTTGGTGGCATGTGAAACCCGCATGTGGAGCATTCATTTGTGTGGGATGCTCACCAAGCGTCATTTCAGTGCTAGGCACTCACAGGGCACTAAGCCTAGAGTGTGAAAACTGAGTTTCCTTGAGAGCTGCTTGGAAGCCTGATGGTGTGTGAAGTTAGTGAGCCAAATGGAGTTGTTCTCCCACAAGAACCACTCGGCTGATCCTTCTTCAATATGCCCTTCACCAACATGCAGTGTTTCCTTGATTGAATTAGCTCTCACACCAATATTTGCGTCTAGAGCCTTTGCATTGAGGACTATCTGAAAACGGCTGTGGCGCTGAAGTTGCCTGTGAATGTGGAGTCGTTGGCATGTGAAACCCGCACGTGGAGCATTCGTATGTGTGGGATGCTCTACCAGGTTCATTCCTAGATAATGCACTCAAAGGGCACTAAGCATAGAGTGTGAAAACTGAGTTTCCTTTAGAGCTGCTTGGAAGCCTGATGGTGTGTGAAGTTAGTGAGCCAAATGGAGTTGTTCTCCCACAAGAACCACTTGGCTGATCCTTCTTCAATATGCCCTTCACCAACATGCAGTGTTTCCTTGATTGAATTAGCTCTCACACCAATATTTGCTTCTAGAGCCTTTGAATTGAGGGCTATCTGAAAGCGGCTGTGGCGCTGAAGTTGCCTGTGAATGTGGAGTTGGTGGCATGCGAAACCCGTATGTGGAGCATTCGTTTGTATGGGATGCTCACCAAGCTTCATTTCAGTCCTAGGCACTCAAAGGGCACTAAGCCTAGAGTGTGAAAACTGAGTTTCCTTGAGAGCTGCTTGGAAGCCTGATGGTGTGTGAAGTTAGTGAGCCAAATGGAGTTGTTCTCCCACAAGAACCACTTGGCTGATCCTTCTTCAATATGCCCTTCACCAACATGCAGTGTTTCCTTGATTGAATTAGCTCTCACACCAATATTTGTGTCTAGAGCCTATGCATTGAGGGCTATCTGAAAACGGCTGTGGCGCTGAAGTTGCCTGTGATGTGGAGTTGGTGGCATGTGAAACCCGCATGTGGAGCATTCGTTTGTGTGGGATGCTCACCAAGCGTCATTTCAGTCTTAGGCACTCAAAGGGCACTAAGCATAGAGTGTGAAAACTGAGTTTCCTTGAGAGCTGCTTGGAAGCCTGATGGTGTGTGAAGTTAGTGAGCCAAATGGAGTTGTTCTCCCACAAGAACCACTCGGCTGATCCTTCTTCAATATGCCCTTCACCAACATGCAGTGTTTCCTTGATTGAATTAGCTCTCACACCAATATTTGCGTCTAGAGCCTTTGCATTGAGGGCTATCTGAAAACGGCTGTGGCGCTGAAGTTGCCTGTGAATGTGGAGTTGGTGGCATGTGAAACCCGCATGTGGAGCATTCGTATGTGTAGGATGCTCTACCAGGTTCATTCCTAGATAATGCACTCAAAGGGCACTAAGCATAGAGTGTGAAAACTGAGTTTCCTTGAGAGCTGCTTGGAAGCCTGATGGTGTGTGAAGTTAGTGAGCCAAATGGAGTTGTTCTCCCACAAGAACCACTCGGATGATCCTTCTTCAATATGCCCTTCACCAACATGCAGTGTTTCCTTGATTGAATTAGCTCTCACACCAATATTTGCGTCTAGAGCCTTTGCATTGAGGGCTATCTGAAAACGGCTGTGGCGCTGAAGTTGCCTGTGAATGTGGAGTTGGTGGCATGTGAAACCCGCATGTGGAGCATTCGTTTGTGTGGGATGCTCACCAAGCTTCATTTCAGTGCTAGGCACTCACAGGGCACTAAGCCTAGAGTGTGAAAACTGAGTTTCCTTGAGAGCTGCTTGGAAGCCTGATGGTGTGTGAAGTTAGTGAGCCAAATGGAGTTGTTCTCCCACAAGAACCACTCGGCTGATCCTTCTTCAATATGCCCTTCACCAACATGCAGTGTTTCCTTGATTGAATTAGCTCTCACACCAATATTTGCGTCTAGAGTCTTTGCATTGAGGGCTATCTGAAAACGGCTGTGGCGCTGAAGTTGCCTGTGAATGTGGAGTTGGTGGCATGTGAAACCCGCATGTGGAGCATTCGTTTGTGTGGGATGCTCTACCAGGTTCATTCCTAGATAATGCACTCAAAGGGCACTAAGCATAGAGTGTGAAAACTGAGTTTCCTTGAGAGCTGCTTGGAAGCCTGATGGTGTGTGAAGTTAGTGAGCCAAATGGAGTTGTTCTCCCACAAGAACCACTCGGCTGATCCTTCTTCAATATGCCCTTCACCAACATGCAGTGTTTCCTTCATTGAATTAGCTCTCACACCAATATTTGCGTCTAGAGCTTTTGCATTGAGGGCTATCTGAAAACGGCTGTGGCGCTGAAGTTGCCTGTGAATGTGGAGTTGGTGGCATGTGAAACCCGCATGTGGAGCATTCGTTTGTGTAGGATGTTCACCAAGCTTCATTTCATTTAATAGGCACTCAAAGGGCACGAAGTATAGAGTGTGAAAACTGAGTTTCCTTGAGAGTTGCTTGGAAGCCTGATGGTGTGTGAAGTTAGTGAGCCAAATGGAGTTGTTCTCCCACAAGAACCACTCGGCTGATCCTTCTTCAATATGCCCTTCACCAACATGCAGTGTTTCCTTGATTGAATTAGCTCTCACACCAATATTTGCGTCTAGAGCCTTTGCATTGAGGGGTATCTGAAAACGGCTGTGGCGCTGAAGTTGCCTGTGAATGTGGAGTTGGTGGCATGTGAAACCCGCATGTGGAGCATTCGTTTGTGTGGGATGCTCTACCAGGTTCATTCCTAGATAATGCACTCAAAGGGCACTAAGCATAGAGTGTGAAAACTGAGTTTCCTTGAGAGCTGCTTGGAAGCCTGATGGTGTGTGAAGTTAGTGAGCCAAATGGAGTTGTTCTCCCACAAGAACCACTCGGCTGATCCTTCTTCAATATGCCCTTCACCAACATGCAGTGTTTACTTGATTGAATTAGCTCCCACACCAATATTTGCGTCTAGAGCCTTTGCATTGAGGGCTATCTGAAAACGGCTGTGGCGCTGAAGTTGCCTGTGAATGTGGAGTTGGTGGCATGTGAAACCCGCATGTGGAGCATTCGTTTGTGTAGGAGGCTCACCAAGCTTCATTTCATTTAATAGGCACTCAAAGGGCACTAAGCATAGAGTGTGAAAACTGAGTTTCCTTGAGAGCTGCTTGGAAGCCTGATGGTGTGTGAAGTTAGTGAGCCAAATGGAGTTGTTCTCCCACAAGAACCACTCGGCTGATCCTTCTTCAATATGCCCTTCACCAACATGCAGTGTTTCCTTGATTGAATTAGCTCTCACACCAATATTTGCGTCTAGAGCCTTTGCATTGAGGGCTATCTGAAAACGGCTGTGGCGCTGAAGTTGCCTGTGAATGTGGAGTTGGTGGCATGTGAAACCCGCATGTGGAGCATTCGTTTGTGTGGGATGCTCTACCAGGTTCATTCCTAGATAATGCTAGGCACTCAAAGGGCACTAAGCATAGAGTGTGAAAACTGAGTTTCCTTGAGAGCTGCTTGGAAGCCTGATGGTGTGTGAAGTTAGTGAGCCAAATGGAGTTGTTCTCCCACAAGAACCACTCGGCTGATCCTTCTTCAATATGCCCTTCACCAACATGCAGTGTTTACTTGATTGAATTAGCTCCCACACCAATATTTGCGTCTAGAGCCTTTGCATTGAGGGCTATCTGAAAACGGCTGTGGCGCTGAAGTTGCCTGTGAATGTGGAGTTGGTGGCATGTGAAACCCGCATGTGGAGCATTCGTTTGTGTAGGATGCTCACCAAGCTTCATTTCATTTAATAGGCACTCAAAGGGCACTAAGCATAGAGTGTGAAAACTGAGTTTCCTTGAGAGCTGCTTGGAAGCCTGATGGTGTGTGAAGTTAGTGAGCCAAATGGAGTTGTTCTCCCACAAGAACCACTCGGCTGATCCTTCTTCAATATGCCCTTCACCAACATGCAGTGTTTCCTTGATTGAATTAGCTCTCACACCAATATTTGCGTCTAGAGCCTTTGCATTGAGGGCTATCTGAAAACGGCTGTGGCGCTGAAGTTGCCTGTGAATGTGGAGTTGGTGGCATGTGAAACCCGCATGTGGAGCATTCGTTTGTGTGGGATGCTCACCAAGCTTCATTTCAGTCTTAGGCACTCAAAGGGCACTAAGCATAGAGTGTGAAAACTGAGTTTCCTTGAGAGCTGCTTGGAAGCCTGATGGTGTGTGAAGTTAGTGAGCCAAATGGAGTTGCTCTCCAACAAAAACCACTCGGCTGATCCTTCTTCAATATGCCCTTCACCAACATGCAGTGTTTCCTTGATTGAATTAGCTCCCACACCAATATTTGCTTCTAGAGCCTTTGCATTGAGGGCTATCTGAAAACGTCTGTGGCGCTGAAGTTGCCTGTGAATGTGGAGTTGGTGGCATGTGAAACCCGCATGTGGAGCATTCGTTTGTGTGGGATGCTCACCAAGCTTCATTTCAGTGCTAGGCACTCACAGGGCACTAAGCCTAGAGTGTGAAAACTGAGTTTCCTTGAGAGCTGCTTGGAAGCCTGATGGTGTGTGAAGTTAGTGAGCCAAATGGAGTTGTTCTCCCACAAGAACCACTCGGCTGATCCTTCTTCAATATGCCCTTCACCAACATGCAGTGTTTCCTTGATTGAATTAGCTCTCACACCAATATTTGCGTCTAGAGCCTTTGCATTGAGGGCTATCTGAAAACGGCTGTGGCGCTGAAGTTGCCTGTGAATGTGGAGTTGGTGGCATGTGAAACCCGCATGTGGAGCATTCGTTTGTGTGGGATGCTCTACCAGGTTCATTCCTAGATAATGCACTCAAAGGGCACTAAGCATAGAGTGTGAAAACTGAGTTTCCTTGAGAGCTGCTTGGAAGCCTGATGGTGTGTGAAGTTAGTGAGCCAAATGGAGTTGTTCTCCCACAAGAACCACTCGGCTGATCCTTCTTCAATATGCCCTTCACCAACATGCAGTGTTTCCTTGATTGAATTAGCTCTCACACCAATATTTGCGTCTAGAGCTTTTGCATTGAGGGCTATCTGAAAACGGCTGTGGCGCTGAAGTTGCCTGTGAATGTGGAGTTGGTGGCATGTGAAACCCGCATGTGGAGCATTCGTTTGTGTGGGATGCTCTACCAAGTTCATTCCTAGATAATGCACTCAAAGGGCACTAAGCATAGAGTGTGAAAACTGAGTTTCCTTGAGAGCTGCTTGGAAGCCTGATGGTGTGTGAAGTTAGTGAGCCAAATGGAGTTGTTCTCCCACAAGAACCACTCGGCTGATCCTTCTTCAATATGCCCTTCACCAACATGCAGTGTTTACTTGATTGAATTAGCTCTCACACCAATATTTGCGTCTAGAGCCTTTGCATTGAGGGCTATCTGAAAACGTCTGTGGCGCTGAAGTTGCCTGTGAATGTGGAGTTGGTGGCATGTGAAACCCGCATGTGGAGCATTCGTTTGTGTAGGATGCTCACCAAGCTTCATTTCATTTAATAGGCACTCAAAGGGCACTAAGCATAGAGTGTGAAAACTGAGTTTCCTTGAGAGCTGCTTGGAAGCCTGATGGTGTGTGAAGTTAGTGAGCCAAATGGAGTTGTTCTCCCACAAGAACCACTCGGCTGATCCTTCTTCAATATGCCCTTCACCAACATGCAGTGTTTCCTTGATTGAATTAGCTCTCACACCAATATTTGCGTCTAGAGCCTTTGCATTGAGGGCTATCTGAAAACGGCTGTGGCGCTGAAGTTGCCTGTGAATGTGGAGTTGGTGGCATGTGAAACCCGCATGTGGAGCATTCGTTTGTGTGGGATGCTCTACCAGGTTCATTCCTAGATAATGCACTCAAAGGGCACTAAGCATAGAGTGTGAAAACTGAGTTTCCTTGAGAGCTGCTTGGAAGCCTGATGGTGTGTGAAGTTAGTGAGCCAAATGGAGTTGTTCTCCCACAAGAACCACTCGGCTGATCCTTCTTCAATATGCCCTTCACCAACATGCAGTGTTTCCTTGATTGAATTAGCTCCCACACCAATATTTGCGTCTAGAGCCTTTACATTGAGGGCTATCTGAAAACGGCTGTGGCGCTGAAGTTGCCTGTGAATGTGGAGTTGGTGGCATGTGAAACCCGCATGTGGAGCATTCGTTTGTGTAGGATGCTCACCAAGCTTCATTTCATTTAATAGGCACTCAAAGGGCACTAAGCATAGAGTGTGAAAACTGAGTTTCCTTGAGAGCTGCTTGGAAGCCTGATGGTGTGTGAAGTTAGTGAGCCAAATGGAGTTGTTCTCCCACAAGAACCACTCGGCTGATCCTTCTTCAATATGCCCTTCACCAACATGCAGTGTTTCCTTGATTGAATTAGCTCTCACACCAATATTTGCGTCTAGAGCCTTTGCATTGAGGGCTATCTGAAAACGGCTGTGGCGCTGAAGTTGCCTGTGAATGTGGAGTTGGTGGCATGTGAAACCCGCATGTGGAGCATTCGTTTGTGTGGGATGCTCACCAAGCTTCATTTCAGTCTTAGGCACTCAAAGGGCACTAAGCATAGAGTGTGAAAACTGAGTTTCCTTGAGAGCTGCTTGGAAGCCTGATGGTGTGTGAAGTTAGTGAGCCAAATGGAGTTGCTCTCCAACAAAAACCACTCGGCTGATCCTTCTTCAATATGCCCTTCACCAACATGCAGTGTTTCCTTGATTGAATTAACTCCCACAGCAATATTTGCTTCTAGAGCCTTTGCATTGAGGGCTATCTGAAAACGTCTGTGGCGCTGAAGTTGCCTGTGAATGTGGAGTTGGTGGCATGTGAAACCCGCATGTGGAGCATTCGTTTGTGTGGGATGCTCACCAAGCTTCATTTCAGTGCTAGGCACTCACAGGGCACTAAGCCTAGAGTGTGAAAACTGAGTTTCCTTGAGAGCTGCTTGGAAGCCTGATGGTGTGTGAAGTTAGTGAGCCAAATGGAGTTGTTCTCCCACAAGAACCACTCGGCTGATCCTTCTTCAATATGCCCTTCACCAACATGCAGTGTTTCCTTGATTGAATTAGCTCCCACACCAATATTTGCTTCTAGAGCCTTTGCATTGAGGGCTATCTGAAAACGGCTGTGGCGCTGAAGTTGCCTGTGAATGTGGAGTTGGTGGCATGTGAAACCCGTATGTGGTGCATTCGTTTGTGTGGGATGATCACCAAGCTTCATTTCAGTGCTAGGCACTCAAAGGGCACTAAGCATAGAGTGTGAAAACTGAGTTTCCTTGAGAGCTGCTTGGAAGCCTGATGGTGTGTGAAGTTAGTGAGCCAAATGGAGTTGTTCTCCCACAAGAACCACTCGGCTGATCCTTCTTCAATATGCCCTTCACCAACATGCAGTGTTTCCTTGATTGAATTAGCTCTCACACCAAAATTTGCGTCTAGAGCCTTTGCATTGAGGGCTATCTGAAAACGGCTTTGGTGCTGAAGTTGCCTGTGAATGTGGAGTTGGTGGCATGTGAAACCCGCATGTGGAGCATTTGTTTGTGTGGGATGCTCACCAGGTTCATTCCTAGATAATGCACTCAAAGGGCACTAAGCATAGAGTGTGAAAACTGAATTTCCTTGAGAGCTGCTTGGAAGCCTGATGGTGTGTGAAGTTAGGGAGCCAAATGGAGTTGTTCTCCCACAAGAACCACTCGGCTGATCCTTCTTCAATATGCCCTTCACCAACATGCAGTGTTTCCTTGATTGAATTAGCTCTCACACCAATATTTGCGTCTAGAGCCTTTGCATTGAGGGCTATCTGAAAACGGCTGTGGCGCTGAAGTTGCCTGTGAATGTGGAGTTGGTGGCATGTGAAACCCGCATGTGGAGCATTCGTTTGTGTGGGATGCTCACCAAGCGTCATTTCAGTGCTAGGCACTCAAAGGGCACTAAGCATAGAGTGTGAAAACTGAGTTTCCTTGAGAGCTACTTGGAAGCCTGATGGTGTGTGAAGTTAGTGAGTCAAATGGAGTTGTTCTCCCACAAGAACCACTCGGCTGATCCTTCTTCAATATGCCCTTCACCAACATGCAGTGTTTACTTGATTGAATTAGCTCTCACACCAATATTTGTGTCTAGAGCCTTTGCATTGAGGGCTATCTGAAAACGGCTGTGGCGCTGAAGTTGCCTGTGAATGTGGAGTTGGTGGCATGTGAAACCCGCATGTGGAGCATTCGTTTGTGTGGGATGCTCTACCAGGTTCATTCCTAGATAATGCACTCAAAGGGCACTAAGCATAGAGTGTGAAAACAGAGTTTCCTTGAGAGCTGCTTGGAAGCCTGATGGTGTGTGAAGTTAGTGAGCCAAATGGAGTTGTTCTCCCACAAGAACCACTCGGCTGATCCTTCTTCAATATGCCCTTCACCAACATGCAGTGTTTCCTTGATTGAATTAGCTCTCACACCAATATTTGCTTCTAGAGCCTTTGCATTGAGGGCTATCTGAAAACGGCTGTGGTGCTGAAGTTGCCTGTGAATGTGGAGTTGGTGGCATGTGAAACCCGTATGTGGTGCATTCGTTTGTGTGGGATGCTCCATCAGGTTCATTCCTAGATAATGCACTCAAAGGGCACTAAGCATAGAGTGTGAAAACTGAGTTTCCTTGAGAGCTGCTTGGAAGCCTGATGGTGTGTGAAGTTAGTGAGCCAAATGGAGTTGTTCTCCAACAAGAACCACTCGGCTGATCCTTCTTCAATATGCCCTTCACCAACATGCAGTGTTTCCTTGATTGAATTAGCTCCCACACCAATATTTGCTTCTAGAGCCTTTGCATTGAGGGCTATCTGAAAACGGCTGTGGCGCTGAAGTTGCCTGTGAATGTGGAGTTGGTGGCATGTGAAACCCGCATGTGGAGCATTCGTTTGTGTAGGATGCTCACCAAGCTTCATTTCAGTGCTAGGCACTCACAGGGCACTAAGCCTAGAGTGTGAAAACTGAGTTTCCTTGAGAGCTGCTTGGAAGCCTGATGGTGTGTGAAGTTAGTGAGCCAAATGGAGTTGTTCTCCCACAAGAACCACTTGGCTGATCCTTCTTCAATATGCCCTTCACCAACATGCAGTGTTTCCTTGATTGAATTAGCTCTCACAGCAATATTTGCGTCTAGAGCCTTTGCATTGAGGGCTATCTGAAAATGGCTGTGGCGCTGAAGTTGCCTGTGAATGTGGAGTTGGTGGCATGTGAAACCCGCATGTGGAGCATTCGTTTGTGTGGGATGATCTACCAGGTTCATTCCTAGATAATGCACTCAAAGGGCACTAAGCATAGAGTGTGAAAACTGAGTTTCCTTGAGAGCTGCTTGGAAGCCTGATGGTGTGTGAAGTTAGTGAGCCAAATGGAGTTGTTCTCCCACAAGAACCACTCGGCTGATCCTTCTTCAATATGCCCTTCACCAACATGCAGTGTTTCCTTGATTGAATTAGCTCTCACACCAATATTTGCTTCTAGAGCCTTTGCATTGAGGGCTATCTGAAAACGGCTGTGGCGCTGAAGTTGCCTGTGAATGTGGAGTTGGTGGCATGTGAAACCCGCATGTGGAGCATTCGTTTGTGTGGGATGCTCACCAAGCTTCATTTCAGTCTTAGGCACTCAAAGGGCACTAAGCATAGAGTGTGAAAACTGAGTTTCCTTGAGAGCTGCTTGGAAGCCTGATGGTGTGTGAAGTTAGTGAGCCAAATGGAGTTGCTCTCCAACAAAAACCACTCGGCTGATCCTTCTTCAATATGCCCTTCACCAACATGCAGTGTTTCCTTGATTGAATTAGCTCCCACACCAATATTTGCTTCTAGAGCCTTTGCATTGAGGGCTATCTGAAAACGGCTGTGGCGCTGAAGTTGCCTGTGAATGTGGAGTTGGTGGCATGTGAAACCCGCATGTGGAGCATTCGTTTGTGTAGGATGCTCACCAAGCTTCATTTCAGTGCTAGGCACTCACAGGGCACTAAGCCTAGAGTGTGAAAACTGAGTTTCCTTGAGAGCTGCTTGGAAGCCTGATGGTGTGTGAAGTTAGTGAGCCAAATGGAGTTGTTCTCCCACAAGAACCACTCGGCTGATCCTTCTTCAATATGCCCTTCACCAACATGCAGTGTTTCCTTGATTGAATTAGCTCTCACACCAATATTTGCGTCTAGAGCCTTTGCATTGAGGGCTATCTGAAAAAGTTTGTGGCGCTGAAGTTGCCTGTGAATGTGGAGTTGGTGGCATGTGAAACCCGTATGTGGTGCATTCGTTTGTGTGGGATGATCACCAAGCTTCATTTCAGTGCTAGGCACTCAAAGGGCACTAAGCATAGAGTGTGAAAACTGAGTTTCCTTGAGAGCTGCTTGGAAGCCTGATGGTGTGTGAAGTTAGTGAGCCAAATGGAGTTGTTCTCCCACAAGAACCACTCGGCTGATCCTTCTTCAATATGCCCTTCACCAACATGCAGTGTTTCCTTGATTGAATTAGCTCTCACACCAATATTTGTGTCTAGAGCCTTTGCATTGAGGGCTATCTGAAAACGGCTGTGGCGCTGAAGTTGCCTGTGAATGTGGAGTTGGTGGCATGTGAAACCCGCATGTGGAGCATTCGTTTGTGTGGGATGCTCACCAAGCTTCATTTCAGTGCTAGGCACTCAAAGGGCACTAAGCATAGAGTGTGAAAACAGAGTTTCCTTGAGAGCTGCTTGGAAGCCTGATGGTGTGTGAAGTTAGTGAGCCAAATGGAGTTGCTCTCCCACAAGAACCACTCGGCTGATCCTTCTTCAATATGCCCTTCACCAACATGCAGTGTTTCCTTGATTGAATTAGCTCTCACACCAATATTTGCTTCTAGAGCCTTTGCATTGAGGGCTATCTGAAAACGGCTGTGGTGCTGAAGTTGCCTGTGAATGTGGAGTTGGTGGCATGTGAAACCCGCATGTGGTGCATTCGTTTGTGTGGGATGCTCCACCAGGTTCATTCCTAGCTAATGCACTCAAAGGGCACTAAGCATAGAGTGTGAAAACTGAGTTTCCTTGAGAGCTGCTTGGAAGCCTGATGGTGTGTGAAGTTAGTGAGCCAAATGGAGTTGTTCTCCCACAAGAACCACTCGGCTGATCCTTCTTCAATATGCCCTTCACCAACATGCAGTGTTTCCTTGATTGAATTAGCTCCCACACCAATATTTGCTTCTAGAGCCTTTGCATTGAGGGCTATCTGAAAACGTCTGTGGCGCTGAAGTTGCCTGTGAATGTGGAGTTGGTGGCATGTGAAACCCGCATGTGGAGCATTCGTTTGTGTGGGATGCTCACCAAGCTTCATTTCAGTGCTAGGCACTCAAAGGGCACTAAGCCTAGAGTGTGAAAACTGAGTTTCCTTGAGAGCTGCTTGGAAGCCTGATGGTGTGTGAAGTTAGTGAGCCAAATGGAGTTGTTCTCCCACAAGAACCACTCGGCTGATCCTTCTTCAATATGCCCTTCACCAACATGCAGTGTTTCCTTGATTGAATTAGCTCTCACACCAATATTTGCGTCTAGAGCCTTTGCATTGAGGACTATCTGAAAACGGCTGTGGCGCTGAAGTTGCCTGTGACTGTGGAGTTGGTGGCATGTGAAACCCGCATGTGGAGCATTCGTATGTGTGGGATGCTCTACCAGGTTCATTCCTAGATAATGCACTCAAAGGGCACTAAGCATAGAGTGTGAAAACTGAGTTTCCTTGAGAGCTGCTTGGAAGCCTGATGGTGTGTGAAGTTAGTGAGCCAAATGGAGTTGTTCTCCCACAAGAACCACTCGGCTAATCCTTCTTCAATATGCCCTTCACCAACATGCAGTGTTTCCTTGATTGAATTAGCTCTCACACCAATATTTGCGTCTAGAGCCTTTGCATTGAGGGCTATCTGAAAACGGCTGTGGCGCTGAAGTTGCCTGTGAATGTGGAGTTGGTGGCATGTGAAACCCGCATGTGGAGCATTCGTTTGTGTGGGATGCTCACCAAGCTTCATTTCAGTCTTAGGCACTCAAAGGGCACTAAGCATAGAGTGTGAAAACTGAGTTTCCTTGAGAGCTGCTTGGAAGCCTGATGGTGTGTGAAGTTAGTGAGCCAAATGGAGTTGTTCTCCCACAAGAACCACTCGGCTGATCCTTCTTCAATATGCCCTTCACCAACATGCAGTGTTTCCTTGATTGAATTAGCTCTCTAACCAATATTTGCGTCTAGAGCCTTTGCATTGAGGGCTATCTGAAAACGGCTGTGGCGCTGAAGTTGCCTGTGAATGTGGAGTTGGTGGCATGTGAAACCCGCATGTGGAGCATTCGTTTGTGTGGGATGCTCACCAAGCTTCATTTCAGTCTTAGGCACTCAAAGGGCACTAAGCATAGAGTGTGAAAACTGAGTTTCCTTGAGAGCTGCTTGGAAGCCTGATGGTGTGTGAAGTTAGTGAGCCAAATGGAGTTGTTCTCCAACAAGAACCACTCGGCTGATCCTTCTTCAATATGCCCTTCACCAACATGCAGTGTTTCCTTGATTGAATTAGCTCCCACACCAATATTTGCTTCTAGAGCCTTTGCATTGAGGGCTATCTGAAAACGTCTGTGGCGCTGAAGTTGCCTGTGAATGTGGAGTTGGTGGCATGTGAAACCCGCATGTGGAGCATTCGTTTGTGTAGGATGCTCACCAAGCTTCATTTCAGTGCTAGGCACTCACAGGGCACTAAGCCTAGAGTGTGAAAACTGAGTTTCCTTGAGAGCTGCTTGGAAGCCTGATGGTGTGTGAAGTTAGTGAGCCAAATGGAGTTGTTCTCCCACAAGAACCACTCGGCTGATCCTTCTTCAATATGCCCTTCACCAACATGCAGTGTTTCCTTGATTGAATTAGCTCTCACAGCAATATTTGCGTCTAGAGCCTTTGCATTGAGGGCTATCTGAAAACGGCTTTGGTGCTGAAGTTGCCTGTGAATGTGGAGTTGGTGGCATGTGAAACCCGCATGTGGAGCATTCGTTTGTGTGGGATGCTCACCAGGTTCATTCCTAGATAATGCACTCAAAGGGCACTAAGCATAGAGTGTGAAAACTGAATTTCCTTGAGAGCTGCTTGGAAGCCTGATGGTGTGTGAAGTTAGGGAGCCAAATGGAGTTGTTCTCCCACAAGAACCACTCGGCTGATCCTTCTTCAATATGCCCTTCACCAACATGCAGTGTTTCCTTGATTGAATTAGCTCTCACACCAATATTTGCGTCTAGAGCCTTTGCATTGAGGGCTATCTGAAAACGGCTGTGGCGCTGAAGTTGCCTGTGAATGTGGAGTTGGTGGCATGTGAAACCCGCATGTGGAGCATTCGTTTGTGTGGGATGCTCACCAAGCGTCATTTCAGTGCTAGGCACTCAAAGGGCACTAAGCATAGAGTGTGAAAACTGAGTTTTCTTGAGAGCTACTTGGAAGCCTGATGGTGTGTGAAGTTAGTGAGTCAAATGGAGTTGTTCTCCCACAAGAACCACTCGGCTGATCCTTCTTCAATATGCCCTTCACCAACATGCAGTGTTTCCTTGATTGAATTAGCTCTCACACCAATATTTGCTTCTAGAGCCTTTGCATTGAGGGCTATCTGAAAACGGCTGTGGTGCTGAAGTTGCCTGTGAATGTGGAGTTGGTGGCATGAGAAACCCGCATGTGGTGCATTCGTTTGTGTGGGATGCTCCACCAGGTTCATTCCTAGATAATGCACTCAAAGGGCACTAAGCATAGAGTGTGAAAACTGAGTTTCCTTGAGAGCTGCTTGGAAGCCTGATGGTGTGTGAAGTTAGTGAGCCAAATGGAGTTGTTCTCCAACAAGAACCACTCGGCTGATCCTTCTTCAATATGCCCTTCACCAACATGCAGTGTTTCCTTGATTGAATTAGCTCCCACACCAATATTTGCTTTTAGAGCCTTTGCATTGAGGGCTATCTGAAAACGGCTGTGGCGCTGAAGTTGCCTGTGAATGTGGAGTTGGTGGCATGTGAAACCCGCATGTGGAGCATTCGTTTGTGTGGGATGCTCACCAAGCTTCATTTCAGTGCTAGGCACTCAAAGGGCACTAAGCCTAGAGTGTGAAAACTGAGTTTCCTTGAGAGCTGCTTGGAAGCCTGATGGTGTGTGAAGTTAGTGAGCCAAATGGAGTTGCTCTCCAACAAAAACCACTCGGCTGATCCTTCTTCAATATGCCCTTCACCAACATGCAATGTTTCCTTGATTGAATTAGCTCCCACACCAATATTTGCTTCTAGAGCCTTTGCATTGAGGGCTATCTGAAAACGTCTGTGGCGCTGAAGTTGCCTGTGAATGTGGAGTTGGTGGCATGTGAAACCCGCATGTGGAGCATTCGTTTGTGTAGGATGCTCACCAAGCTTCATTTCAGTGCTAGGCACTCACAGGGCACTAAGCATAGAGTGTGAAAACTGAGTTTCCTTGAGAGCTGCTTGGAAGCCTGATGGTGTGTGAAGTTAGTGAGCCAAATGGAGTTGTTCTCCCACAAAAACCACTCGGCTGATCCTTCTTCAATATGCACTTCACCAACATGCAGTGTTTCCTTGATTGAATTAGCTCTCACAGCAATATTTGCGTCTAGAGCCTTTGCATTGAGGGCTATCTGAAAACGGCTGTGGCGCTGAAGTTGCCTGTGAATGTGGAGTTGGTGGCATGTGAAACCCGCATGTGGAGCATTCGTTTGTGTGGGATGATCTACCAGGTTCATTCCTAGATAATGCACTCAAAGGGCACTAAGCATAGAGTGTGAAAACTGAGTTTCCTTGAGAGCTGCTTGGAAGCCTGATGGTGTGTGAAGGTAGTGAGCCAAATGGAGTTGTTCTCCCACAAGAACCACTCGGCTAATGCTTCTTCAATATGCCCTTCACCAACATGCAGTGTTTCCTTGATTGAATTAGCTCTCACACCAATATTTGCGTCTAGAGCCTTTGCATTGAGGGCTATCTGAAAACGGCTGTGGCGCTGAAGTTGCCTTTGAATGTGGAGTTGGTGGCATGTGAAACCCGCATGTGGAGCTTCGTTTGTGTGGGATGCTCTACCAGGTTCATTCCTAGATAATGCACTCAAAGGGCACTAAGCATAGAGTGTGAAAACTGAGTTTCCTTGAGAGCTGCTTGGATGCCTGATGGTGTGTGAAGTTAGTGAGCCAAATGGAGTTGTTCTCCCACAAGAACCACTCGGCTGATCCTTCTTCAATATGCCCTTCACCAACATGCAGTGTTTCCTTGATTGAATTAGCTCTCACACCAATATTTGCGTCTAGAGCCTTTGCATTGAGGGCTATCTGAAAACGGCTGTGGTGCTGAAGTTGCCTGTGAATGTGGAGTTGGTGGCATGTGAAACCCGCATGTGGAGCATTCGTTTGTGTGGGATGCTCACCAAGATTCATTTCAGTCATAGGCACTCAAAGGGCATTAAGCATAGAGTGTGAAAACTGAGTTTCCTTGAGAGCTGCTTGGAAGCCTGATGGTGTGTGAAGTTAGTGAGCCAAATGGAGTTGTTCTCCCACAAGAACCACTCGGCTGATCCTTCTTCAATATGCCCTTCACCAACATGCAGTGTTTCCTTGATTGAATTAGCTCTCACACAAATATTTGCTTCTAGAGCCTTTGCATTGAGGGCTATCTGAAAACGGCTGTGGTGCTGAAGTTGCCTGTGAATGTGGAGTTGGTGGCATGTGAAACCCGTATGTGGTGCATTCGTTTGTGTGGGATGCTCCACCAGGTTCATTCCTAGATAATGCACTCAAAGGGCACTAAGCCTAGAGTGTGAAAACTGAGTTTCCTTGAGAGCTGCTTGGAAGCCTGATGGTGTGTGAAGTTAGTGAGCCAAATGGAGTTGTTCTCCAACAAGAACCACTCGGTTGATCCTTCTTCAATATGCCCTTCACCAACATGCAGTGTTTCCTTGATTGAATTAGCTCTCACACCAATATTTGCGTCTAGAGCCTTTGCATTGAGGGCTATCTGAAAACGGCTGTGGCCCTGAAGTTGCCTGTGAATGTGGAGTTGGTGGCATGTGAAACCCGCATGTGGAGCATTCGTTTGTGTGGGATGCTCACCAAGCTTCATTTCAGTGCTAGGCACTCAAAGGGCATTAAGCATAGAGTGTGAAAACTGAGTTTCCTTGAGAGCTGCTTGGAAGCCTGATGGTGTGTGAAGTTAGTGAGCCAAATGGAGTTGTTCTCCCACAAGAACCACTCGGCTGATCCTTCTTCAATATGCCCTTCACCAACATGCAGTGTTTCCTTGATTGAATTAGCTCTCACACCAATATTTGCTTCTAGAGCCTTTGCATTGAGGGCTATCTGAAAACGGCTGTGGTGCTGAAGTTGCCTGTGAATGTGGAGTTGGTGGCATGTGAAACCCGTATGTGGTGGATTCGTTTGTGTGGGATGCTCCACCAGGTTCATTCCTAGATAATGCACTCAAAGGGCACTAAGCCTAGAGTGTGAAAACTGAGTTTCCTTGAGAGCTGCTTGGAAGCCTGATGGTGTGTGAAGTTAGTGAGCCAAATGGAGTTGTTCTCCAACAAGAACCACTCGGCTGATCCTTCTTCAATATGCCCTTCACCAACATGCAGTATTTCCTTGATTGAATTAGCTCTCACACCAATATTTGCGTCTAGAGCCTTTGCATTGAGGGCTATCTGAAAACGGCTGTGGCGCTGAAGTTGCCTGTGAATGTGGAGTTGGTGGCATGTGAAACCCGCATGTGGAGCATTCGTTTGTGTAGGATGCTCACCAAGCTTCATTTCATTTAATAGGCTCTCAAAGGGCACTAAGTATAGAGTGTGAAAACTGAGTTTCCTTGAGAGCTGCTTGGAAGCCTGATGGTGTGTGAAGTTAGGGAGCCAAATGGAGTTGTTCTCCCACAAGAACAACTCGGCTGATCCTTCTTCAATATGCCCTTCACCAACATGCAGTGTTTCCTTGATTGAATTAGCTCTCACAGCAATATTTGCGTCTAGAGCCTTTGCATTGGGGACTATCTGAAAACGGCTGTGGCGCTGAAGTTGCCTGTGAATGTGGAGTTGGTGGCATGTGATACTCGCATGTGGAGCATTCGTTTGTGTGAGATCCTCCACGAGGTTCATTCCTAGATAATGCACTCAAAGGGCACTAAGCATAGAGTGTGAAAACTGAGTTTCCTTGAGAGCTGCTTGGAAGCCTGATGGTGTGTGAAGTTAGTGAGCCAAATGGAGTTGTTCTCCCACAAGAACCACTCGGCTGATCCTTCTTCAATATGCCCTTCACCAACATGCAGTGTTTCCTTGATTGAATTAGCTCTCACACCAATATTTGCGTCTAGAGCCTTTGCATTGAGGCCTATCTGAAAACGGCTGTGGCGCTGAAGTTGCCTGTGAATGTGGAGTTGGTGGCATGTGAAACCCGCATGTGGAGCATTCGTTTGTGTGGGATGCTCACCAAGCTTCATTTCAGTCTTAGGCACTCAAAGGGCACTAAGCATAGAGTGTGAATACTGAGTTTCCTTGAGAGCTGCTTGGAAGGCTGATGGTGTGTGAAGTTAGTGAGCCAAATGGAGTTGCTCTCCAACAAAAACCACTCGGCTGATCCTTCTTCAATATGCCCTTCACCAACATGCAGTGTTTCCTTGATTGAATTAGCTCCCACACCAATATTTGCTTCTAGAGCCTTTGCATTGAGGGCTATCTGAAAACGTCTGTGGCGCTGAAGTTGCCTGTGAATGTGGAGTTGGTGGCATGTGAAACCCGCATGTGGAGCATTCGTTTGTGTAGGATGCTCACCAAGCTTCATTTCAGTGCTAGGCAGTCACAGGGCACTAAGCATAGAGTGTGAAAACTGAGTTTCCTTGAGAGCTGCTTGGAAGCCTGATGGTGTGTGAAGTTAGTGAGCCAAATGGAGTTGTTCTCCCACAAGAACCACTCGGCTGATCCTTCTTCAATATGCCCTTCACCAACATGCAGTGTTTCCTTGATTGAATTAGCTCTCACACCAATATTTGCGTCTAGAGCCTTTGCATTGAGGGCTATCTGAAAACGGCTGTGGCGCTGAAGTTGCCTGTGAATGTGGAGTTGGTGGCATGTGAAACCCGCATGTGGAGCATTCGTTTGTGTAGGATGCTCACCAAGCTTCATTTCATTTAATAGGCACTCAAAGGGCACTAAGTATAGAGTGTGAAAACTGAGTTTCCTTGAGAGCTGCTTGGAAGCCTGATGGTGTGTGAAGTTAGGGAGCCAAATGGAGTTGTTCTCCCACAAGAACAACTCGGCTGATCCTTCTTCAATATGCCCTTCACCAACATGCAGTGTTTCCTTGATTGAATTAGCTCTCACACCAATATTTGCGTCTAGAGCCTTTGCATTGGGGACTATCTGAAAACGGCTGTGGCGCTGAAGTTGCCTGTGAATGTGGAGTTGGTGGCATGTGAAACTCGCATGTGGAGCATTCGTTTGTGTGAGATCCTCCACGAGGTTCATTCCTAGATAATGCACTCAAAGGGCACTAAGCATAGAGTGTGAAAACTGAGTTTCCTTGAGAGCTGCTTGGAAGCCTGATGGTGTGTGAAGTTAGTGAGCCAAATGGAGTTGTTCTCCCACAAGAACCACTCGGCTGATCCTTCTTCAATATGCACTTCACCAACATGCAGTGTTTCCTTGATTGAATTAGCTCTCACACAAATATTTGCTTCTAGAGCCTTTGAATTGAGGGCTATCTGAAAGCGGCTGTGGCACTGAAGTTGCCTGTGAATGTGGAGTTGGTGGCATGCGAAACCCGTATGTGGAGCATTCGTTTGTATGGGATGCTCACCAAGCTTCATTTCAGTCCTAGGCACTCGAAGGTCACTAAGCATAGAGTGTGAAAACTGAGTTTCCTTGAGAGCTGCTTGGAAGCCTGATGGTGTGTGAAGTTAGTGAGACAAATGGAGTTGTTCTCCCACAAGAACCACTCGGCTGATCCTTCTTCAATATGCCCTTCACCAACATGCAGTGTTTCCTTGATTGAATTAGCTCTCACACCAATATTTGCGTCTAGAGCCTTTGCATTGAGGCCTATCTGAAAACGGCTGTGGCGCTGAAGTTGCCTGTGAATGTGGAGTTGGTGGCATGTGAAACCCGCATGTGGAGCATTCGTTTGTGTAGGATGCTCACCAAGCGTCATTTCAGTGCTAGGCACTCAAAGGGCACTAAGCATAGAGTGTGAAAACTGAGTTTCCTTGAGAGCTGCTTGGAAGCCTGATGGTGTGTGAAGTTAGTGAGCCAAATGGAGTTGTTCTCCCACAAGAACCACTCGGCTGATCCTTCTTCAATATGCCCTTCACCAACATGCAGTGTTTCCTTGATTGAATTAGCTCTCACACCAATATTTGCGTCTAGAGCCTTTGCATTGAGGGCTATCTGAAAACGGCTGTGGCATTGAAGTTGCCTGTGAATGTGGAGTTGGTGGCATGTGAAACCCGCATGTGGAGCATTCGTTTGTGTAGGATGCTCACCAAGATTCATTTCATTTAGTAGGCACTCAAAGGGCACTAAGCATAGAGTGTGAAAACTGAGTTTCCTTGAGAGCTGCTTGGAAGCCTGATGGTGTGTGAAGTTAGTGAGCCAAATGGAGTTGTTCTCCCACAAGAACCACTCGGCTGATCCTTCTTCAATATGCACTTCACCAACATGCAGTGTTTCCTTGATTGAATTAGCTCTCACACCAATATTTGCTTCTAGAGCCTTTGAATTGAGGGCTATCTGAAAGCGGCTGTGGCGCTGAAGTTGCCTGTGAATGTGGAGTTGGTGGCATGCGAAACCCGTATGTGGAGCATTCGTTTGTATGGGATGCTCACCAAGCTTCATTTCAGTCCTAGGCACTCGAAGGGGACTAAGCATAGAGTGTGAAAACTGAGTTTCCTTGAGAGCTGCTTGGAAGCCTGATGGTGTGTGAAGTTAGTGAGCCAAATGGAGTTGTTCTCCCACAAGAACCACTCGGCTGATCCTTCTTCAATATGCCCTTCACCAACATGCAGTGTTTCCTTGATTGAATTAGCTCTCACACCAATATTTGCGTCTAGAGCCTTTGCATTGAGGGCTATCTGAAAACGGCTGTGGCGCTGAAGTTGCCTGTGAATGTGGAGTTGGTGGCATGTGAAACCCGCATGTGGAGCATTCGTTTGTGTGGGATGCTCACCAAGCGTCATTTCAGTGCTAGGCACTCAAAGGGCACTAATCATAGAGTGTGAAAACTGAGTTTCCTTGAGAGCTGCTTGGAAGCCTGATGGTGTGTGAAGTTAGTGAGCCAAATGGAGTTGTTCTCCCACAAGAACCACTCGGCTGATCCTTCTTCAATATGCCCTTCACCAACATGCAGTGTTTCCTTGATTGAATTAGCTCTCACACCAATATTTGCGTCTAGAGCCTTTGCATTGAGGGCTATCTGAAAACGGCTGTGGCGCTGAAGTTGCCTGTGAATGTGGAGTTGGTGGCATGTGAAACCCGCATGTGGAGCATTCGTTTGTGTGGGATGCTCACCAAGCTTCATTTCAGTCTTAGGCACTCAAAGGGCACTAAGCATAGAGTGTGAAAACTGAGTTTCCTTGAGAGCTGCTTGGAAGCCTGATGGTGTGTGAAGTTAGTGAGCCAAATGGAGTTGCTCTCCAACAAAAACCACTCGGCTGATCCTTCTTCAATATGCCCTTCACCAACATGCAGTGTTTCCTTGATTGAATTAGCTCCCACACCAATATTTGCTTCTAGAGCCTTTGCATTGAGGGCTATCTGAAAACGTCTGTGGCGCTGAAGTTGCCTGTGAATGTGGAGTTGGTGGCATGTGAAACCCGCATGTGGAGCATTCGTTTGTGTAGGATGCTCACCAAGCTTCATTTCAGTGCTAGGCAGTCACAGGGCACTAAGCCTAGAGTGTGAAAACTGAGTTTCCTTGAGAGCTGCTTGGAAGCCTGATGGTGTGTGAAGTTAGTGAGCCAAATGGAGTTGTTCTCCCACAAGAACCACTCGGCTGATCCTTCTTCAATATGCCCTTCACCAACATGCAGTGTTTCCTTGATTGAATTAGCTCTCACACCAATATTTGCGTCTAGAGCCTTTGCATTGAGGGCTATCTGAAAACGGCTGTGGCGCTGAAGTTGCCTGTGAATGTGGAGTTGGTGGCATGTGAAACCCGCATGTGGAGCATTCGTTTGTGTAGGATGCTCACCAAGATTCATTTCATTTAATAGGCACTCAAAGGGCACTAAGTATAGAGTGTGAAAACTGAGTTTCCTTGAGAGCTGCTTGGAAGCCTGATGGTGTGTGAAGTTAGGGAGCCAAATGGAGTTGTTCTCCCACAAGAACAACTCGGCTGATCCTTCTTCAATATGCCCTTCACCAACATGCAGTGTTTCCTTGATTGAATTATCTCTCACACCAATATTTGCGTCTAGAGCCTTTGCATTGAGGGCTATCTGAAAATGGCTGTGGCGCTGAAGTTGCCTGTGAATGTGGAGTTGGTGGCATGTGAAACTCGCATGTGGAGCATTCGTTTGTGTGAGATCCTCCACGAGGTTCATTCCTAGATAATGCACTCAAAGGGCACTAAGCATAGAGTGTGAAAACTGAGTTTCCTTGAGAGCTGCTTGGAAGCCTGATGGTGTGTGAAGTTAGTGAGCCAAATGGAGTTGTTCTCCCACAAGAACCACTCGGCTGATCCTTCTTCAATATGCCCTTCACCAACATGCAGTGTTTCCTTGATTGAATTAGCTCTCACACCAATATTTGCGTCTAGAGCCTTTGAATTGAGGGCTATCTGAAAGCGGCTGTGGCGCTGAAGTTGCCTGTGAATGTGGAGTTGGTGGCATGTGAAACCCGCATGTGGAGCATTCGTTTGTGTGGGATGCTCACCAAGCGTCATTTCAGTGCTAGGCACTCAAAGGGCACTAATCATAGAGTGTGAAAAGTGAGTTTCCTTGAGAGCTGCTTGGAAGCCTGATGGTGTGTGAAGTTAGTGAGCCAAATGGAGTTGTTCTCCCACAAGAACCACTCGGCTGATCCTTCTTCAATATGCCCTTCACCAACATGCAGTGTTTCCTTGATTGAATTAGCTCTCACACCAATATTTGTGTCTAGAGCCTTTGCATTGAGGGCTATCTGAAAACGGCTGTGGCGCTGAAGTTGCCTGTGAATGTGGAGTTGGTGGCATGTGAAACCCGCATGTGGAGCATTCGTTTGTGTGGGATGCTCTACCAGGTTCATTCCTAGATAATGCACTCAAAGGGCACTAAGCATAGAGTGTGAAAACTGAGTTTCCTTGAGAGCTGCTTGGAAGCCTGATGGTGTGTGAAGTAAGTGAGCCAAATGGAGTTGTTCTCCCACAAGAACCACTTGGCTGATACTTCTTCAATATGCCCATCACCAACATGCAGTGTTTCCTTGATTGAATTAGCTCTCACACCAATATTTGCGTCTAGAGCCTTTGCATTGAGGGCTATCTGAAAACGTCTGTGGCGCTGAAGTTGCCTGTGAATGTGGAGTTGGTGGCATGTGAAACCCGCATGTGGAGCATTCGTTTGTGTAGGATGCTCACCAAGATTCATTTCATTTACTAGGCACTCAAAGGGCACTAAGCATAGAGTGTGAAAACTGAGTTTCCTTGAGAGCTGCTTGGAAGCCTGATGGTGTGTGAAGTTAGTGAGCCAAATGGAGTTGTTCTCCCACAAGAACCACTCGGCTGATCCTTCTTCAATATGCCCTTCACCAACATGCAGTGTTTCCTTGATTGAATTAGCTCTGACACCAATATTTGCGTCTAGAGCCTTTGCATTGAGGGCTATCTGAAAACGGCTGTGGTGCTGAAGTTGCCTGTGAATGTGGAGTTGGTGGCATGTGAAACCCGCATGTGGAGCATTCGTTTGTGTGGGATACTCCACCAGGTTCATTCCTAGAAAATGCATTCAAAGGGCATTAAGCATAGACTGTGAAAACTGAGTTTCCTTGAGAGCTGCTTGGAAGCCTGATGGTGTGTGAAGTTAGTGAGCCAAATGGAGTTGTTCTCCCACAAGAACCACTCGGCTGATCCTTCTTCAATATGCCCTTCACCAACATGCAGTGTTTCCTTGATTGAATTAGCTCCCACACCAATATTTGCTTCTAGAGCCTTTGCATTGAGGGCTATCTGAAAACGGCTGTGGCACTGAAGTTGCCTGTGAATGTGGAGTTGGTGGCATGTGAAACCCGCATGTGGAGCATTCGTTTGTGTGGGATGCTCACCAAGCTTCATTTCAGTGCTAGGCACTCAAAGGGCACTAATCATAGAGTGTGAAAACTGAGTTTCCTTGAGAGCTGCTTGGAAGCCTGATGGTGTGTGAAGTTAGTGAGCCAAATGGAGTTGTTCTCCCACAAGAACCACTCGGCTGATCCTTCTTCAATATGCCCTTCACCAACATGCAGTGTTTCCTTGATTGAATTAGCTCTCACACCAATATTTGCTTCTAGAGCCTTTGCATTGAGGACTATCTGAAAACGGCTGTGGCGCTGAAGTTGCCTGTGAATGTGGAGTTGGTGGCATGTGAAACCCGCATGTGGAGCATTCGTATGTGTGGGATGCTCTACCAGGTTCATTCCTAGATAATGCACTCAAAGGGCACTAAGCCTAGAGTGTGAAAACTGAGTTTCCTTGAGAGCTGCTTGGAAGCCTGATGGTGTGTGAAGTTAGTGAGCCAAATGGAGTTGTTCTCCCACAAGAACCACTCGGCTGATCCTTCTTCAATATGCCCTTCACCAACATGCAGTGTTTCCTTGATTGAATTAGCTCTCACACCAATATTTGCGTCTAGAGCCTTTGCATTGAGGGCTATCTGAAAACGGCTGTGGCGCTGAAGTTGCCTGTGAATGTGGAGTTGGTGGCATGTGAAACCCGCATGTGGAGCATTCGTTTGTGTGGGATGCTCACCAAGCTTCATTTCAGTGCTAGGCACTCACAGGGCACTAAGCCTAGAGTGTGAAAACTGAGTTTCCTTGAGAGCTGCTTGGAAGCCTGATGGTGTGTGAAGTTAGTGAGCCAAATGGAGTTGTTCTCCCACAAGAACCACTCGGCTGATCCTTCTTCAATATGCCCTTCACCAACATGCAGTGTTTCCTTGATTGAATTAGCTCTCACACCAATATTTGCGTCTAGAGCCTTTGCATTGAGGGCTATCTGAAAACGGCTGTGGCGCTGAAGTTGCCTGTGAATGTGGAGTTGGTGGCATGTGAAACCCGCATGTGGAGCATTCGTTTGTGTGGGATGCTCTACCAGGTTCATTCCTAGATAATGCACTCAAAGGGCACTAAGCCTAGAGTGTGAAAACTGAGTTTCCTTGAGAGCTGCTTGGAAGCCTGATGGTGTGTGAAGTTAGTGAGCCAAATGGAGTTGTTCTCCCACAAGAACCACTCGGCTGATCCTTCTTCAATATGCCCTTCACCAACATGCAGTGTTTCCTTGATTGAATTAGCTCTCACACCAATATTTGCGTCTAGAGCCTTTGCATTGAGGGCTATCTGAAAACGGCTGTGGCGCTGAAGTTGCCTGTGAATGTGGAGTTGGTGGCATGTGAAACCCGCATGTGGAGCATTCGTTTGTGTGGGATGATCTACCAGGTTCATTCCTAGATAATGCACTCAAAGGGCACTAAGCCTAGAGTGTGAAAACTGAGTTTCCTTGAGAGCTGCTTGGAAGCCTGATGGTGTGTGAAGTTAGTGAGCCAAATGGAGTTGTTCTCCCACAAGAACCACTCGGCTGATCCTTCTTCAATATGCCCTTCACCAACATGCAGTGTTTCCTTGATTGAATTAGCTCTCACACCAATATTTGCGTCTAGAACCTTTGCATTGAGGGCTATCTGAAAACGTCTGTGGCGCTGAAGTTGCCTGTGAATGTGGAGTTGGTGGCATGTGAAACCCGCATGTGGAGCATTCGTTTGTGTGGGATGCTCACCAAGCTTCATTTCAGTGCTAGGCACTCACAGGGCACTAAGCATAGAGTGTGAAAACTGAGTTTCCTTGAGAGCTGCTTGGAAGCCTGATGGTGTGTGAAGTTAGTGAGCCAAATGGAGTTGTTCTCCCACAAGAACCACTCGGCTGATCCTTCTTCAATATGCCCTTCACCAACATGCAGTGTTTCCTTGATTGAATTAGCTCTCACACCAATATTTGCGTCTAGAGCCTTTGCAATGAGGGCTATCTGAAAACGGCTGTGGCGCTGAAGTTGCCTGTGAATGTGGAGTTGGTGGCATGTGAAACCCGCATGTGGAGCATTCGTTTGTGTGGGATGCTCTACCAGGTTCATTCCTAGATAATGCACTCAAAGGGCACTAAGCCTAGAGTGTGAAAACTGAGTTTCCTTGAGAGCTGCATGGAAGCCTGATGGTGTGTGAAGTTAGTGAGCCAAATGGAGTTGTTCTCCCACAAGAACCACTCGGCTGATCCTTCTTCAATATGCCCTTCACCAACATGCAGTGTTTCCTTGATTGAATTAGCTCTCACACCAATATTTGCGTCTAGAGCCTTTGCATTGAGGGCTATCTGAAAACGGCTGTGGCGCTGAAGTTGCCTGTGAATGTGGAGTTGGTGGCATGTGAAACCCGCATGTGGAGCATTCGTTTGTGTGGGATGATCTACCAGGTTCATTCCTAGATAATGCACTCAAAGGGCACTAAGCCTAGAGTGTGAAAACTGAGTTTCCTTGAGAGCTGCTTGGAAGCCTGATGGTGTGTGAAGTTAGTGAGCCAAATGGAGTTGTTCTCCCACAAGAACCACTCGGCTGATCCTTCTTCAATATGCCCTTCACCAACATGCAGTGTTTCCTTGATTGAATTAGCTCTCACACCAATATTTGCGTCTAGAGCCTTTGCATTGAGGACTATCTGAAAACGGCTGTGGCGCTGAAGTTGCCTGTGAATGTGGAGTTGGTGGCATGTGAAACCCGCATGTGGAGCATTCGTATGTGTGGGATGCTCTACCAGGTTCATTCCTAGATAATGCACTCAAAGGGCACTAAGCCTAGAGTGTGAAAACTGAGTTTCCTTGAGAGCTGCTTGGAAGCCTGATGGTGTGTGAAGTTAGTGAGCCAAATGGAGTTGTTCTCCCACAAGAACCACTCGGCTGATCCTTCTTCAATATGCCCTTCACCAACATGCAGTGTTTCCTTGATTGAATTAGCTCTCACACCAATATTTGCGTCTAGAACCTTTGCATTGAGGGCTATCTGAAAACGTCTGTGGCGCTGAAGTTGCCTGTGAATGTGGAGTTGGGGGCATGTGAAACCCGCATGTGGAGCATTCGTTTGTGTGGGATGCTCACCAAGCTTCATTTCAGTGCTAGGCACTCACAGGGCACTAAGCCTAGAGTGTGAAAACTGAGTTTCCTTGAGAGCTGCTTGGAAGCCTGATGGTGTGTGAAGTTAGTGAGCCAAATGGAGTTGTTCTCCCACAAGAACCACTCGGCTGATCCTTCTTCAATATGCCCTTCACCAACATGCAGTGTTTCCTTGATTGAATTAGCTCTCACACCAATATTTGCGTCTAGAGCCTTTGCATTGAGGGCTATCTGAAAACGGCTGTGGCGCTGAAGTTGCCTGTGAATGTGGAGTTGGTGGCATGTGAAACCCGCATGTGGAGCATTCGTTTGTGTGGGATGCTCTACCAGGTTCATTCCTAGATAATGCACTCAAAGGGCACTAAGCATAGAGTGTGAAAACTGAGTTTCCTTGAGAGCTGCTTGGAAGCCTGATGGTGTGTGAAGTTAGTGAGCCAAATGGAGTTGTTCTCCCACAAGAACCACTCGGCTGATCCTTCTTCAATATGCCCTTCACCAACATGCAGTGTTTCCTTGATTGAATTAGCTCTCACACCAATATTTGCGTCTAGAGCCTTTGCATTGAGGGCTATCTGAAAACGGCTGTGGCGCTGAAGTTGCCTGTGAATGTGGAGTTGGTGGCATGTGAAACCCGCATGTGGAGCATTCGTTTGTGTGGGATGCTCTACCAGGTTCATTCCTAGATAATGCACTCAAAGGGCACTAAGCCTAGAGTGTGAAAACTGAGTTTCCTTGAGAGCTGCTTGGAAGCCTGGTGGTGTGTGAAGGTAGTGAGCCAAATGGAGTTGTTCTCCCACAAGAACCACTCGGCTGATCCTTCTTCAATATGCCCTTCACCAACATGCAGTGTTTCCTTGATTGAATTAGCTCTCACACCAATATTTGCGTCTAGAGCCTTTGCATTGAGGGCTATCTGAAAACGGCTGTGGCGCTGAAGTAGCCTGTGAATGTGGAGTTGGTGGCATGTGAAACCCGCATGTGGAGCATTCGTTTGTGTGGGATGCTCTACCAGGTTCATTCCTAGATAATGCACTCAAAGGGCACTAAGCATAGAGTGTGAAAACTGAGTTTCCTTGAGAGCTCCTTGGAAGCCTGATGGTGTGTGAAGTTAGTGAGCCAAATGGAGTTGTTCTCCCACAAGAACCACTCGGCTGATCCTTCTTCAATATGCCCTTCACCAACATGCAGTGTTTCCTTGATTGAATTAGCTCTCACACCAATATTTGCGTCTAGAGCCTTTGAATTGAGGGCTATCTGAAAACGTCTGTGGCGTTGAAGTTGCCTGTGAATGTGGAGTTGGTGGCATGTGAAACCCGCATGTGGAGCATTCGTTTGTGTGGGATGCTCTACCAGGTTCATTCCTAGATAATTCACTCAAAGGGCACTAAGCATAGAGTGTGAAAACTGAGTTTCCTTGAGAGCTGCTTGGAAGCCTGATGGTGTGTGAAGTTAGTGAGCCAAATGGAGTTGTTCTCCCACAAGAACCACTCGGCTGATCCTTCTTCAATATGCCCTTCACCAACATGCAGTGTTTCCTTGATTGAATTATCTCTCACACCAATATTTGCGTCTAGAGCCTTTGCATTGAGGGCTATCTGAAAACGGCTGTGGCGCTGAAGTTGCCTGTGAATGTGGAGTTGGTGGCATGTGAAACCCGCATGTGGAGCATTCGTTTGTGTGGGATGCTCTACCAGGTTCATTCCTAGATAATGCACTCAAAGGGCACTAAGCATAGAGTGTGAAAACTGAGTTTCCTTGAGAGCTGCTTGGAAGCCTGATGGTGTGTGAAGTTAGTGAGCCAAATGGAGTTGTTCTCCCACAAGAACCACTCGGCTGATCCTTCTTCAATATGCCCTTCACCAACATGCAGTGTTTCCTTGATTGAATTAGCTCTCACACCAATATTTGCGTCTAGAGCTTTTGCACTGAGGGCTATCTGAAAACGGCTGTGGTTTGAAGTTGCCTGTGAATGTGGAGTTGGTGGCATGTGAAACCCGCATGTGGAGCATTCGTTTGTGTAGGATGTTCACCAAGCTTCATTTCATTTAATAGGCACTCAAAGGGCACTAAGTATAGAGTGTGAAAACTGAGTTTCCTTGAGAGCTGCTTGGAAGCCTGATGGTGTGTGAAGTTAGTGAGCCAAATGGAGTTGTTCTCCCACAAGAACCACTCGGCTGATCCTTCTTCAATATGCCCTTCACCAACATGCAGTGTTTCCTTGATTGAATTAGCTCTCACACCAATATTTGCGTCTAGAGCCTTTGCATTGAGGGCTATCTGAAAACGTCTGTGGCGTTGAAGTTGCCTGTGAATGTGGAGTTGGTGGCATGTGAAACCCGCATGTGGAGCATTCGTTTGTGTGGGATGCTCTACCAGGTTCATTCCTAGATAATTCACTCAAAGGGCACTAAGCATAGAGTGTGAAAACTGAGTTTCCTTGAGAGCTGCTTGGAAGCCTGATGGTGTGTGAAGTTAGTGAGCCAAATGGAGTTGTTCTCCCACAAGAACCACTCGGCTGATCCTTCTTCAATATGCCCTTCACCAACATGCAGTGTTTCCTTGATTGAATTAGCTCTCACACCAATATTTGCGTCTAGAGCCTTTGCATTGAGGGCTATCTGAAAACGTCTGTGGTGCTGAAGTAGCCTGTGAATGTGGAGTTGGTGGCATGTGAAACCCGCATGTGGAGCATTCGTTTGTGTGGGATGCTCACCAAGCTTCATTTCAGTGCTAGGCACTCAAAGGGCACTAAGCATAGAGTGTGAAAACTGAGTTTCCTTGAGAGCTGCTTGGAAGCCTGATGGTGTGTGAAGTTAGTGAGCCAAATGGAGTTGTTCTCCCACAAGAACCACTCGGCTGATCCTTCTTCAATATGCCCTTCACCAACATGCAGTGTTTCCTTGATTGAATTATCTCTCACACCAATATTTGCGTCTAGAGCTTTTGCATTGAGGGCTATCTGAAAACGGCTGTGGCGCTGAAGTTGCCTGTGAATGTGGAGTTGGTGGCATGTGAAACCCGCATGTGGAGCATTCGTTTGTGTACGATGTTCACCAAGCTTCATTTCATTTAATAGGCACTCAAAGGGCACTAAGTATAGAGTGTGAAAACTGAGTTTCCTTGAGAGCTGCTTGGAAGCCTGATGGTGTGTGAAGTTAGTGAGCCAAATGGAGTTGTTCTCCCACAAGAACCACTCGGCTGATCCTTCTTCAATATGCCCTTCACCAACATGCAGTGTTTCCTTGATTGAATTAGCTCTCACACCAATATTTGCGTCTAGAGCCTTTGAATTGAGGGCTATCTGAAAACGTCTGTGGCGTTGAAGTTGCCTGTGAATGTGGAGTTGGTGGCATGTGAAACCCGCATGTGGAGCATTCGTTTGTGTGGGATGCTCTACCAGGTTCATTCCTAGATAATTCACTCAAAGGGCACTAAGCATAGAGTGTGAAAACTGAGTTTCCTTGAGAGCTGCTTGGAAGCCTGATGGTGTGTGAAGTTAGTGAGCCAAATGGAGTTGTTCTCCCACAAGAACCACTCGGCTGATCCTTCTTCAATATGCCCTTCACCAACATGCAGTGTTTCCTTGATTGAATTAGCTCTCACACCAATATTTGCGTCTAGAGCCTTTGCATTGAGGGCTATCTGAAAACGGCTGTGGTGCTGAAGTAGCCTGTGAATGTGGAGTTGGTGGCATGTGAAACCCGCATGTGGAGCATTCGTTTGTGTGGGATGCTCACCAAGCTTCATTTCAGTGCTAGGCACTCAAAGGGCACTAAGCATAGAGTGTGAAAACTGAGTTTCCTTGAGAGCTGCTTGGAAGCCTGATGGTGTGTGAAGTTAGTGAGCCAAATGGAGTTGTTCTGCCACAAGAACCACTCGGCTGATCCTTCTTCAATATGCCCTTCACCAACATGCAGTGTTTCCTTGATTGAATTAGCTCTCACACCAATATTTGCGTCTAGAGCCTTTGCATTGAGGGCTATCTGAAAAGGACTGTGGCGCTGAAGTTGCCTGTGAATGTGGAGTTGGTGGCATGTGAAACCCGCATGTGGAGCATTCGTTTGTGTGGGATGCTCTACCAGGTTCATTCCTAGATAATGCACTCAAAGGGCACTAAGCATAGAGTGTGAAAACTGAGTTTCCTTGAGAGCTGCTTGGAAGCCTGATGGTGTGTGAAGTTAGTGAGCCAAATGGAGTTGTTCTCCCACAAGAACCACTCGGCTGATCCTTCTTCAATATGCCCTTCACCAACATGCAGTGTTTCCTTGATTGAATTAGCTCTCACACCAATATTTGCGTCTAGAGCCTTTGCATTGAGGACTATCTGCAAAGGGTTGTGGCGCTGAAGTTGCCTGTGAATGTGGAGTTGGTGGCATGTGAAACCCGCATGTGGAGAATTCGTTTGTGTGGGATGCTCTACCAGGTTCATTCCTAGATAATGCACTCAAAGGGCACTAAGCATAGAGTGTGAAAACTGAGTTTCCTTGAGAGCTGCTTGGAAGCCTGATGGTGTGTGAAGTTAGTGAGCCAAATGGAGTTGTTCTCCCACAAGAACCACTCGGCTGATCCTTCTTCAATATGCCCTTCACCAACATGCAGTGTTTCCTTGATTGAATTAGCTCTCACACCAATATTTGCGTCTAGAGCCTTTGCATTGAGGGCTATCTGAAAACGTCTGTGGCGTTGAAGTTGCCTGTGAATGTGGAGTTGGTGGCATGTGAAACCCGCATGTGGAGCATTCGTTTGTGTGGGATGCTCTACCAGGTTCATTCCTAGATAATGCACTCAAAGGGCACTAAGCATAGAGTGTGAAAACTGAGTTTCCTTGAGAGCTGCTTGGAAGCCTGATGGTGTGTGAAGTTAGTGAGCCAAATGGAGTTGTTCTCCCACAAGAACCACTCGGCTGATCCTTCTTCAATATGCCCTTCACCAACATGCAGTGTTTCCTTGATTGAATTAGCTCTCACACCAATATTTGCGTCTAGAGCCTTTGCATTGAGGGCTATCTGAAAACGTCTGTGGTGCTGAAGTAGCCTGTGAATGTGGAGTTGGTGGCATGTGAAACCCGCATGTGGAGCATTCGTTTGTGTGGGATGCTCACCAAGCTTCATTTCAGTGCTAGGCACTCAAAGGGCACTAAGCATAGAGTGTGAAAGCTGAGTTTCCTTGAGAGCTGCTTGGAAGCCTGATGGTGTGTGAAGTTAGTGAGCCAAATGGAGTTGTTCTCCCACAAGAACCACTTGGCTGATCCTTCTTCAATATGCCCTTCACCAACATGCAGTGTTTCCTTGATTGAATTAGCTCTCACACCAATATTTGCTTCTAGAGCCTTTGCATTGAGGGCTATCTGAAAACGGCTGTGGCGCTGAAGTTGCCTGTGAATGTGGAGTTGGTGGCATGTGAAACCCGCATGTGGAGCATTCGTTTGTGTGGGATGCTCTACCAGGTTCATTCCTAGATAATGCACTCAAAGGGCACTAAGCATAGAGTGTGAAAACTGAGTTTCCTTGAGAGCTGCTTGGAAGCCTGATGGTGTGTGAAGTTAGTGAGCCAAATGGAGTTGTTCTCCCACAAGAACCACTCGGCTGATCCTTCTTCAATATGCCCTTCACCAACATGCAGTGTTTCCTTGATTGAATTAGCTCTCACACCAATATTTGCGTCTAGAGCTTTTGCATTGAGGGCTATCTGAAAACGGCTGTGGCGCTGAAGTTGCCTGTGAATGTGGAGTTGGTGGCATGTGAAACCCGCATGTGGAGCATTCGTTTGTGTGGGATGCTCTACCAGGTTCATTCCTAGATAATGCACTCAAAGGGCACTAAGCATAGAGTGTGAAAACTGAGTTTCCTTGAGAGCTGCTTGGAAGCCTGATGGTGTGTGAAGTTAGTGAGCCAAATGGAGTTGTTCTCCCACAAGAACCACTCGGCTGATCCTTCTTCAATATGCCCTTCACCAACATGCAGTGTTTCCTTGATTGAATTAGCTCTCACACCAATATTTGCGTCTAGAGCTTTTGCATTGAGGGCTATCTGAAAACGGCTGTGGCGCTGAAGTTGCCTGTGAATGTGGAGTTGGTGGCATGTGAAACCCGCATGTGGAGCATTCGTTTGTGTACGATGTTCACCAAGCTTCATTTCATTTAATAGGCACTCAAAGGGCACTAAGTATAGAGTGTGAAAACTGAGTTTCCTTGAGAGCTGCTTGGAAGCCTGATGGTGTGTGAAGTTAGTGAGCCAAATGGAGTTGTTCTCCCACAAGAACCACTCGGCTGATCCTTCTTCAATATGCCCTTCACCAACATGCAGTGTTTCCTTGATTGAATTAGCTCTCACACCAATATTTGCGTCTAGAGCCTTTGAATTGAGGGCTATCTGAAAACGTCTGTGGCGTTGAAGTTGCCTGTGAATGTGGAGTTGGTGGCATGTGAAAG
The DNA here is from genome assembly GCF_030435755.1 of Ochotona princeps. Lineage (NCBI taxonomy): Eukaryota > Metazoa > Chordata > Mammalia > Lagomorpha > Ochotonidae > Ochotona > Ochotona princeps. The sequence continues at coordinate 8,014 of NW_026698827.1, read as the reverse complement.
CCGCATGTGGAGCATTCGTTTGTGTGGGATGCTCTACCAGGTTCATTCCTAGATAATTCACTCAAAGGGCACTAAGCATAGAGTGTGAAAACTGAGTTTCCTTGAGAGCTGCTTGGAAGCCTGATGGTGTGTGAAGTTAGTGAGCCAAATGGAGTTGTTCTCCCACAAGAACCACTCGGCTGATCCTTCTTCAATATGCCCTTCACCAACATGCAGTGTTTCCTTGATTGAATTAGCTCTCACACCAATATTTGCGTCTAGAGCCTTTGCATTGAGGGCTATCTGAAAACGGCTGTGGTGCTGAAGTAGCCTGTGAATGTGGAGTTGGTGGCATGTGAAACCCGCATGTGGAGCATTCGTTTGTGTGGGATGCTCACCAAGCTTCATTTCAGTGCTAGGCACTCAAAGGGCACTAAGCATAGAGTGTGAAAACTGAGTTTCCTTGAGAGCTGCTTGGAAGCCTGATGGTGTGTGAAGTTAGTGAGCCAAATGGAGTTGTTCTCCCACAAGAACCACTTGGCTGATCCTTCTTCAATATGCCCTTCACCAACATGCAGTGTTTCCTTGATTGAATTAGCTCTCACACCAATATTTGCTTCTAGAGCCTTTGCATTGAGGGCTATCTGAAAACGGCTGTGGCGCTGAAGTTGCCTGTGAATGTGGAGTTGGTGGCATGTGAAACCCGCATGTGGAGCATTCGTTTGTGTGGGATGCTCTACCAGGTTCATTCCTAGATAATGCACTCAAAGGGCACTAAGCATAGAGTGTGAAAACTGAGTTTCCTTGAGAGCTGCTTGGAAGCCTGATGGTGTGTGAAGTTAGTGAGCCAAATGGAGTTGTTCTCCCACAAGAACCACTCGGCTGATCCTTCTTCAATATGCCCTTCACCAACATGCAGTGTTTCCTTGATTGAATTAGCTCTCACACCAATATTTGCGTCTAGAGCTTTTGCATTGAGGGCTATCTGAAAACGGCTGTGGCGCTGAAGTTGCCTGTGAATGTGGAGTTGGTGGCATGTGAAACCCGCATGTGGAGCATTCGTTTGTGTACGATGTTCACCAAGCTTCATTTCATTTAATAGGCACTCAAAGGGCACTAAGTATAGAGTGTGAAAACTGAGTTTCCTTGAGAGCTGCTTGGAAGCCTGATGGTGTGTGAAGTTAGTGAGCCAAATGGAGTTGTTCTCCCACAAGAACCACTCGGCTGATCCTTCTTCAATATGCCCTTCACCAACATGCAGTGTTTCCTTGATTGAATTAGCTCTCACACCAATATTTGCGTCTAGAGCCTTTGAATTGAGGGCTATCTGAAAACGTCTGTGGCGTTGAAGTTGCCTGTGAATGTGGAGTTGGTGGCATGTGAAAGCCGCATGTGGAGCATTCGTTTGTGTGGGATGCTCTACCAGGTTCATTCCTAGATAATTCACTCAAAGGGCACTAAGCATAGAGTGTGAAAACTGAGTTTCCTTGAGAGCTGCTTGGAAGCCTGATGGTGTGTGAAGTTAGTGAGCCAAATGGAGTTGTTCTCCCACAAGAACCACTCGGCTGATCCTTCTTCAATATGCCCTTCACCAACATGCAGTGTTTCCTTGATTGAATTAGCTCTCACACCAATATTTGCGTCTAGAGCCTTTGCATTGAGGGCTATCTGAAAACGGCTGTGGTGCTGAAGTAGCCTGTGAATGTGGAGTTGGTGGCATGTGAAACCCGCATGTGGAGCATTCGTTTGTGTGGGATGCTCACCAAGCTTCATTTCAGTGCTAGGCACTCAAAGGGCACTAAGCATAGAGTGTGAAAACTGAGTTTCCTTGAGAGCTGCTTGGAAGCCTGATGGTGTGTGAAGTTAGTGAGCCAAATGGAGTTGTTCTCCCACAAGAACCACTCGGCTGATCCTTCTTCAATATGCCCTTCACCAACATGCAGTGTTTCCTTGATTGAATTAGCTCTCACACCAATATTTGCGTCTAGAGCCTTTGCATTGAGGGCTATCTGAAAACGGCTGTGGCGCTGAAGTTGCCTGTGAATGTGGAGTTGGTGGCATGTGAAACCCGCATGTGGAGCATTCGTTTGTGTGGGATGCTCTACCAGGTTCATTCCTAGATAATGCACTCAAAGGGCACTAAGCATAGAGTGTGAAAACTGAGTTTCCTTGAGAGCTGCTTGGAAGCCTGATGGTGTGTGAAGTTAGTGAGCCAAATGGAGTTGTTCTCCCACAAGAACCACTCGGCTGATCCTTCTTCAATATGCCCTTCACCAACATGCAGTGTTTCCTTGATTGAATTAGCTCTCACACCAATATTTGCGTCTAGAGCCTTTGCATTGAGGACTATCTGCAAAGGGTTGTGGCGCTGAAGTTGCCTGTGAATGTGGAGTTGGTGGCATGTGAAACCCGCATGTGGAGCATTCGTTTGTGTGGGATGCTCTACCAGGTTCATTCCTAGATAATGCACTCAAAGGGCACTAAGCATAGAGTGTGAAAACTGAGTTTCCTTGAGAGCTGCTTGGAAGCCTGATGGTGTGTGAAGTTAGTGAGCCAAATGGAGTTGTTCTCCCACAAGAACCACTCGGCTGATCCTTCTTCAATATGCCCTTCACCAACATGCAGTGTTTCCTTGATTGAATTAGCTCTCACACCAATATTTGCGTCTAGAGCCTTTGCATTGAGGGCTATCTGAAAACGGCTGTGGTTTGAAGTTGCCTGTGAATGTGGAGTTGGTGGCATGTGAAACCCGCATGTGGAGCATTCGTTTGTGTGGGATGCTCTACCAGGTTCATTCCTAGATAATGCACTCAAAGGGCACTAAGCATAGAGTGTGAAAACTGAGTTTCCTTGAGAGCTGCTTGGAAGCCTGATGGTGTGTGAAGTTAGTGAGCCAAATGGAGTTGTTCTCCCACAAGAACCACTCGGCTGATCCTTCTTCAATATGCCCTTCACCAACATGCAGTGTTTCCTTGATTGAATTAGCTCTCACACCAATATTTGCGTCTAGAGCCTTTGCAGTGAGGGCTATCTGAAAACGGCTGTGGTTCTGAAGTAGCCTGTGAATGTGGAGTTGGTGGCATGTGAAACCCGCATGTGGAGCATTCGTTTGTGTGGGATGCTCACCAAGCTTCATTTCAGTGCTAGGCACTCAAAGGGCACTAAGCATAGAGTGTGAAAACTGAGTTTCCTTGAGAGCTGCTTGGAAGCCTGATGGTGTGTGAAGTTAGTGAGCCAAATGGAGTTGTTCTCCCACAAGAACCACTCGGCTGATCCTTCTTCAATATGCCCTTCACCAACATGCAGTGTTTCCTTGATTGAATTAGCTCTCACACAAATATTTGCGTCTAGAGCCTTTGCATTGAGGGCTATCTGAAAACGGCTGTGGCGCTGAAGTTGCCTGTGAATGTGGAGTTGGTGGCATGTGAAACCCGCATGTGGAGCATTCGTTTGTGTGGGATGCTCTACCAGGTTCATTCCTAGATAATGCACTCAAAGGGCACTAAGCATAGAGTGTGAAAACTGAGTTTCCTTGAGAGCTGCTTGGAAGCCTGAATGTGTGACGTTAGTGAGCCAAATGGAGTTGTTCTCCCACAAAAACCACTCAGCTGATCCTTCTTCAATATGCCCTTCACCAACATGCAGTGTTTCCTTGATTGAATTAGCTCTCACACCAATATTTGCGTCTAGAGCCTTTGCATTGAGGGCTATCTGAAAACGGCTGTGGCGTTGAAGTTGCCTGTGAATGTGGAGTTGGTGGCATGTGAAACCCGTATGTGGAGCATTCGTTTGTGTGGGATGCTCACCAAGATTCATTTCAGTGCTAGGCACTCAAAGGGCACTAAGCATAGAGTGTGAAAACTGAGTTTCCTTGAGAGCTGCTTGGAAGCCTGATGGTGTGTGAAGTTAGTGAGCCAAATGGAGTTGTTCTCCCACAAGAACCACTCGGCTGATCCTTCTTCAATATGCCCTTCACCAACATGCAGTGTTTCCTTGATTGAATTAGCTCTCACACCAATATTTGCGTCTAGAGCCTTTGCATTGAGGGCTATCTGAAAACGGCTGTGGCGCTGAAGTTGCCTGTGAATGTGGAGTTGGTGGCATGTGAAACCCGCATGTGGAGCATTCGTTTGTGTGGGATGCTCACCAAGCTTCATTTCAGTCCTAGACACTCAAAGGGCACTAAGCCTAGAGTGTGAAAACTGAGTTTCCTTGAGAGCTGCTTGGAAGCCTGATGGTGTGTGAAGTTAGTGAGCCAAATGGAGGTGTTCTCCCACAAGAACCACTTGGCTGAGCCTTCTTCAATATGCCCTTCACCAACATGCAGTGTTTCCTTGATTGAATTAGCTCTCACACCAATATTTGCGTCTAGAGCCTTTGCATTGAGGGCTATCTGGAAACGGCTGTGGCGCTGAAGTTGCCTGTGAATGTGGAGTTGGTGGCATGTGAAACCCGCATGTGGAGCATTCGTTTGTGTGGGATGCTCTACCAGGTTCATTCCTAGATAATGCACTCAAAGGGCACTAAGCATAGAGTGTGAAAACTGAGTTTCCTTGAGAGCTGCTTAGAAGCCTGATGGTGTGTGAAGTTAGTGAGCCAAATGGAGTTGTTCCCCCACAAGAACCACAAGGCTGATCCTTCTTCAATATGCCCTTCACCAACATGCAGTGTTTCCTTGATTGAATTAGCTCTCACACCAATATTTGCGTCTAGAGCCTTTGCATTGAGGGCTATCTGCAAAGGGCTGTGGCGTTGAAGTTGCCTGTGAATGTGGAGTTGGTGGCATGTGAAACCCGCATGTGGAGCATTCGTTTGTGTGGGATGCTCTACCAGGTTCATTCCTAGATAATGCACTCAAAGGGCACTAAGCATAGAGTGTGAAAACTGAGTTTCCTTGAGAGCTGCTTGGAAGCCTGATGGTGTGTGAAGTTAGTGAGTCAAATGGAGTTGTTCTCCCACAAGAACCACTCGGCTGATCCTTCTTCAATATGCCCTTCACCAACATGCAGTGTTTCCTTGATTGAATTAGCTCTCACACCAATATTTGCGTCTACAGCCTTTGCATTGAGGGCTATCTGAAAACGGCTGTGGCGCTGAAGTTGCCTGTGAATGTGGAGTTGGTGGCATGTGAAACCCGCATGTGGAGCATTCGTTTGTGTGGGATGCTCACCAAGCTTCATTTCAGTCCTAGGCACTCAAAGGGCACTAAGCATAGACTGTGGAAACTGAGTTATTTGAGAGCTGCTTGGAAGCCTGATGGTGTGTGAAGTTAGTGAGCCAAATGGAGTTGTTCTCCCACAAGAACCACTCGGCTGATCCTTCTTCAATATGCCCTTCACCAACATGCAGTGTTTCCTTGATTGAATTATCTCTCACACCAATATTTGCGTCTAGAGCCTTTGCATTGAGGACTATCTGAAAACGGCTGTGGCGCTGAAGTTGCCTGTGAATGTGGAGTTGGTGGCATGTGAAACCCGCATGTGGAGCATTCGTTTGTGTGGGATGCTCTACCAGGTTCATTCCTAGATAATGCACTCAAAGGGCACTAAGCATAGAGTGTGAAAACTGAGTTTCCTTGAGAGCTGCTTGGAAGCCTGATGGTGTGTGAAGTTAGTGAGCCAAATGGAGTTGTTCTCCCACAAGAACCACTCGGCTGATCCTTCTTCAATATGCCCTTCACCAACATGCAGTGTTTCCTTGATTGAATTAGCTCTCACACCAATATTTGCGTCTAGAGCCTTTGCATTGAGGGCTATCTGAAAACGGCTGTGGCGCTGAAGTTGCCTGTGAATGTGGAGTTGGTGGCATGTGAAACCCGCATGTGGAGCATTCGTTTGTGTGGGATGCTCACCAAGCTTCATTTCAGTCCTAGACACTCAAAGGGCACTAAGCCTAGAGTGTGAAAACTGAGTTTCCTTGAGAGCTGCTTGGAAGCCTGATGGTGTGTGAAGTTAGTGAGCCAAATGGAGGTGTTCTCCCACAAGAACCACTTGGCTGAGCCTTCTTCAATATGCCCTTCACCAACATGCAGTGTTTCCTTGATTGAATTAGCTCTCACACCAATATTTGCGTCTAGAGCCTTTGCATTGAGGGCTATCTGGAAACGGCTGTGGCGCTGAAGTTGCCTGTGAATGTGGAGTTGGTGGCATGTGAAACCCGCATGTGGAGCATTCGTTTGTGTGGGATGCTCTACCAGGTTCATTCCTAGATAATGCACTCAAAGGGCACTAAGCATAGAGTGTGAAAACTGAGTTTCCTTGAGAGCTGCTTAGAAGCCTGATGGTGTGTGAAGTTAGTGAGCCAAATGGAGTTGTTCCCCCACAAGAACCACAAGGCTGATCCTTCTTCAATATGCCCTTCACCAACATGCAGTGTTTCCTTGATTGAATTAGCTCTCACACCAATATTTGCGTCTAGAGCCTTTGCATTGAGGGCTATCTGCAAAGGGCTGTGGCGTTGAAGTTGCCTGTGAATGTGGAGTTGGTGGCATGTGAAACCCGCATGTGGAGCATTCGTTTGTGTGGGATGCTCTACCAGGTTCATTCCTAGATAATGCACTCAAAGGGCACTAAGCATAGAGTGTGAAAACTGAGTTTCCTTGAGAGCTGCTTGGAAGCCTGATGGTGTGTGAAGTTAGTGAGTCAAATGGAGTTGTTCTCCCACAAGAACCACTCGGCTGATCCTTCTTCAATATGCCCTTCACCAACATGCAGTGTTTCCTTGATTGAATTAGCTCTCACACCAATATTTGCGTCTACAGCCTTTGCATTGAGGGCTATCTGAAAACGGCTGTGGCGCTGAAGTTGCCTGTGAATGTGGAGTTGGTGGCATGTGAAACCCGCATGTGGAGCATTCGTTTGTGTGGGATGCTCACCAAGCTTCATTTCAGTCCTAGGCACTCAAAGGGCACTAAGCATAGACTGTGGAAACTGAGTTATTTGAGAGCTGCTTGGAAGCCTGATGGTGTGTGAAGTTAGTGAGCCAGATGGAGTTGTTCTCCCACAAGAACCACTCGGCTGATCCTTCTTCAATATGCCCTTCACCAACATGCAGTGTTTCCTTGATTGAATTATCTCTCACACCAATATTTGCGTGTAGAGCCTTTGCATTGAGGACTATCTGAAAACGGCTGTGGCGCTGAAGTTGCCTGTGAATGTGGAGTTGGTGGCATGTGAAACCCGCATGTGGAGCATTCGTTTGTGTGGGATGCTCTACCAGGTTCATTCCTAGATAATGCACTCAAAGGGCACTAAGCATAGAGTGTGAAAACTGAGTTTCCTTGAGAGCTGCTTGGAAGCCTGATGGTGTGTGAAGTTAGTGAGCCAAATGGAGTTGTTCTCCCACAAGAAGCACTTGGCTGATCCTTCTTCAATATGCCCTTCACCAACATGCAGTGTTTCCTTGATTGAATTAGCTCTCACACCAATATTTGTGTCTAGAGCCTTTGCATTGAGGGCTATCTGAAAACGGCTGTGGCGCTGAAGTTGCCTGTGAATGTGAAGTTGGTGGCATGTGAAACCCGCATGTGGAGCATTCGTTTGTGTGGGATGCTCACCAAGCTTCATTTCAGTGCTAGGCACTCAAAGGGCACTAAGCATAGAGTGTGAAAACTGAGTTTCCTTGAGAGCTGCTTGGAAGCCTGATGGTGTGTGAAGTTAGTGAGCCAAATGGAGTTGTTCTCCCACAAGAACCACTTGGCTGATCCTTCTTCAATATGCCCTTCACCAACATGCAGTGTTTCCTTGATTGAATTAGCTCTCACACCAATATTTGCGTCTACAGCCTTTGCATTGAGGACTATCTGAAAACGGCTGTGGCGCTGAAGTTGCCTGTGAATGTGGAGTTGGTGGCATGTGAAACCCGCATGTGGAGCATTCGTTTGTGTGGGATGCTCACCAAGCTTCATTTCATTTAATAGGCACTCAAAGGGCACTAAGCATAGAGTGTGAAAACTGAGTTTCCTTGAGAGCTGCTTGGAAGCCTGATGGTGTGTGAAGTTAGTGAGCCAAATGGAGTTGTTCTCCCACAAGAACCA
>NW_026698826.1:0-43972 GCF_030435755.1 Ochotona princeps | reverse complement strand
TAGTGCCCTTTGAGTGCATTATCTAGGAATGAACCTGGTAGAGCATCCCACACAAACGAATGCTCCACATGCGGGTTTCACATGCCACCAACTCCACATTCACAGGCAACTCCAGCACCACAGCCGTTTTCAGATAGCCCTCAGTGCAAAGGCTCTAGACGCAAATATTGGTGTGAGAGCTAATTCAATCAAGGAAACACTGCATGTTGTGAAGGGCATATTGAAGAAGGAGCAGCCGAGTGGTTCTTGTGGGAGAACAACTCCATTTGGCTCACTAACTTCACACACCATCAGGCTTCCAAGCAGCTCTCAAGGAAACTCAGTTTTCACATTCTATGTTTAGTGCCCTTTGAGTGCCTAGACCTGAAATGAATCTTGGTGAGCATCCCACACAAACCAATGCTCCACATGCGGGTTTCACATGCCACCAACTCCACATTCTCAGGCAACTTCAGTGCCACAGCCGTTTTCAGATAGCCCTCAATGCAGAGGCTCTAGACCCAAATATTGGTGTGAGAGCTAATTCAATCAAGGAAACACTGCATGTTGGTGAAGGGCATATTGAAGAAGGATCAACCGAGTGGTTCTTGTGGGAGAACAACTCCATTTGGCTCACTAACTTCACACACCATCAGGCTTCCAAGCAGCTCTCAAGGAAACTCAGTTTTCACACTCTATGCTTAGTGCCCTTTGAGTGCCTAGGACTGAAATGAAACTTGGTGAGCATCCCACACAAACGAATGCTCCACATGCGGGTTTCACATGCCACCAACTTCACACTCACAAGCAACTTCAGCGCCACAGCCGTTTTCAGATAGCCCTCAATGCAAAGGCTCTAGACGCAAATATTGGTGTGAGAGCTAATTCAATCAAGGAAACACTGCATGTTGGTGAAGGGCATATTGAAGAAGGATCAGCCGAGTGGTTCTTGTGGGAGAACAACTCCATTTGGCTCACTAACTTCACACACCATCAGGCTTCCAAGCAGCTCTCAAGGAAACTCAGTTCTCACACTCTATGCTTAGTGCCCTTTGAGTGCATTATCTAGGAATGAACCTGGTAGAGCATCCCACACAAACGAATGCTCCACATGCGGGTTTCACATGCCACCAACTCCACATTCTCAGGCAACTTCAGCGCCACAGCCGTTTTCATATAACCCTCAAAGCAAAGGCTCTAGACGCAAATATTGGTGTGAGAGCTAATTCAATCAAGGAAACACTGCATGTTGGTGAAGGGCATATTGAAGAAGGATCAACCGAGTGGTTCTTGTGGGAGAACAACTCCATTTGGCTCACTAACTTCACACACCATCAGGCTTCCAAGCAGCTCTCAAGGAAACTCAGTTTTCACACTCTATGCTTAGTGCCCTTTGAGTGCCTAGGACTGAAATGAAACTTGCTGAGCATCCCACACAAACGAATGCTCCACATGCGGGTTTCACATGCCACCAACTCCACACTCACAAGCAACTTCAGCGCCACAGCCGTTTTCAGATAGCCCTCAATGCAAAGGCTCTAGACACAAATATTGGTGTGAGAGCTAATTCAATCAAGGAAACACTGTATGTTGGTGAAGGGCATATTGAAGAAGGATCAGCCGAGTGGTTCTTGTGGGAGAACAACTCCATTTGGCTCACTAACTTCACACACCATCAGGCTTCCAAGCAGCTCTCAAGAAAACTCAGTTCTCACACTCTATGCTTAGTGCCCTTTGAGTGCATTATCTATGAATGAACCTGGTAGAGCATCCCACACAAACGAATGCTCCACATGCGGGTTTCACATGCCACCAACTCCACATTCTCAGGCAACTTCAGCGCCACAGCCGTTTTCATATAGTCCTCAATGCAAAGGCTCTAGACGCAAATACTGGTTGAGAGCTAATTCAATTGAGGAAACACTGCATGTTGGTGAAGGGCATATTGAAGAAGGATCAGCCGAGTGGTTCTTGTAGGAGAACAACTCCATTTGGCTCACTAACTTCACACACCATCAGGCTTCCAAGCAGCTCTCAAGGAAACTCAGTTTTCACACTCTATGCTTAGTGCCCTTTGAGTGCCTAGGACTGAAATGAAGCTTGGTGAGCATCCCACACAAACGAATGCTCCACATGCGGGTTTCACATGCCACCAACTCCACATTCTCAGGCAACTTCAGTGCCACAGCCGTTTTCAGATAGCCCTCAATGCAGAGGCTCTAGACGCAAATATTGGTGTGAGAGCTAATTCAATCAAGGAAACACTGCATGTTGGTGAAGGGCATATTGAAGAAGGATCAGCCGAGTGGTTCTTGTGGGAGAACAACTCCATTTGGCTCACTAACTTCACACACCATCAGGCTTCCAAGCAGCTCTCAAGGAAACTCAGTTTTCACACTCTATGCTTAGTGCCCTTTGAGTGCATTATCTAGGAATGAACCTGGTAGAGCATCCCACACAAACGAATGCTCCACATGCGGGTTTCACATGCCACCAACTCCACATTCACAGGCAACTTCAGCGCCACAGCCGTTTTCAGATAGCCCTCAATGCAAAGGCTCTAGAGGCAAATATTGGTGTGAGAGCTAATTCAATCAAGGAAACACTGCATGTTGGTGAAGGGCATATTGAAGAAGGATCAGCCGAGTGGTTCTTGTGGGAGAATAACTCCATTTGGCTCACTAACTTCACACACCATCAGGCTTCCAAGCAGCTCTCAAAAAAACTCAGTTCTCACACTCTATGCTTAGTGCCCTTTGAGTGCCTAGGACTGAAATGAAGCTTGGTGAGCATCTCACAAAAACGAATGCTCCACATGCGGGTTTCACATTCCACCAACTCCACATTCTCACGCAACTTCAGTGCTACAGCCGTTTTCAGATAGCCCTCAATGCAAAGGCTCTAGACGCAAATATTGGTGTGAGAGCTAATTCAATCCAGGAAACACTGCATGTTGGTGAAGGACATATTGAAGAAGGATCAGCCGAGTGGTTCTTGTGGGAGAACAACTCCATTTGGCTCACTAACTTCACACACCATCAGGCTTCCAAGTAGCTCTCAAGGAAACTCTATTTTCACACTCTATGCTTAATGCCCTTTGAGTGCATTATCTAGGAATGAACCTGGTAGAGCATCCCACACAAACGAATGCTCCACATGCGGGTTTTACATGCCACCAACTCCACATTCTCAGGCAACTTCAGCGCCACAGCCGTTTTCAGATAGCCCTCAATGCAAAGGCTCTAGACACAAATATTGGTGTGAGAGCTAATTCAATCAAGGAAACACTACATGTTGGTGAAGGGCATATTGAAGAAGGATCAGCCGAGTGGTTCTTGTGGGAGAACAACTCCATTTGGCTCACTAACTTCACACACCATCAGGCTTCCAAGCAGCTCTCAAGGAAACTCAGTTTTCACATTCTATGTTTAGTGCCCTTTGAGTGCCTAGACCTGAAATGAATCTTGGTGAGCATCCCACACAAACGAATGCTCCACATGCGGGTTTCACATGCCACCAACTCCACATTCTCAGGCAACTTCAGTGCCACAGCCGTTTTCAGATAGCCCTCAATGCAGATTCTCTAGACAAAATTTTGGTGTGAGAGCTAATTCAATCAAGGAAACACTGCATGTTGGTGAAGGGCATATTGAAGAAGGATCAACCGAGTGGTTCTTGTGGGAGAACAACTCCATTTGGCTCACTAACTTCACACACCATCAGGCTTCCAAGCAGCTCTCAAGGAAACTCAGTTTTCACACTCTATGCTTAGTGCCCTTTGAGTGCCTAGGACTGAAATGAAACTTGGTGAGCATCACACACAAACGAATGCTCCACATGCGGGTTTCACATGCCACCAACTTCACACTCACAAGCAACTTCAGCGCCACAGCCGTTTTCAGATATCCCTCAATGCAAAGGCTCTAGACGCAAATATTGGTGTGAGAGCTAATTCAATCAAGGAAACACTGCATGTTGGTGAAGGGCATATTGAAGAAGGATCAGCCGAGTGGTTCTTGTGGGAGAACAACTCCATTTGGCTCACTAACTTCACACACCATCAGGCTTCCAAGCAGCTCTCAAGGACACTCAGTTTTCACACTCTATGCTTAGTGCCCTTTGAGTGCATTATCTAGAAATGAACCTGGTAGAGCATCCCACACAAACGAATGCTCCACATTCGGGTTTCACATGCCACCAACTCCACATTCACAGGCAACTCCAGCACCACAGCCGTTTTCAGATAGCCCTCAATGCAAAGGCTCTAGACGCAAATATTGGTGTGAGAGCTAATTCAATCAAGGAAACACTGCATGTTGTGAAGGGCATATTGAAGAAGGAGCAGCCGAGTGGTTCTTGTGGGAGAACAACTCCATTTGGCTCACTAACTTCACACACCATCAGGCTTCCAAGCAGCTCTCAAGGAAACTCAGTTTTCACACTCTATGCTTAGTGCCCTTTGAGTGCATTATCTAGGAATGAACCTGGTAGAGCATCCCACACAAACGAATGCTCCACATGCGGGATTCACATGCCACCAACTCCACATTCTCAGGCAACTTCAGCTCCACAGCCGTTTTCACATAGCCCTCAATGCGAAGGCTCTAGACGCAAATATTGGTGTGAGAGCTAATTCAATCAAGGAAACACTGCATGTTGGTGAAGGGCATATTGAAGAAGGATCAGCCGAGTGGTTCTTGTGGGAGAATAACTCCATTTGGCTCACTAACTTCACACACCATCAGGATTCCAAGCAACTCTCCAGGAAACTCAGTTTTCACACTCTATGCTTAGTGCCCTTTGAGTGCATTATCTAGGAATGAACCTCGTAGAGCATCCCACACAAACGAATGCTCCACATGCGGGTTTCACATGCCACCAACTCCACATTCTCAGGCAACTTCAGCGCCACAGCCGTTTTCAAATAGCCCTCAATGCAAAGGCTCTAGACGCAAATATTGGTGTGAGAGCTAATTCAATCAAGGAAACACTGCATGTTGGTGAAGGGCATATTGAAGAAGGATCAACCGAGTGGTTCTTCTGGGAGAATAACTCCATTTGGCTCACTAACTTCACACACCATCAGGCTTCCAAGCAGCTCTCAAGGAAACTCAGTTCTCACACTCTATGCTTAGTGCCCTTTGAGTGCATTATCTAGGAATGAACCTCGTAGAGCATCCCACACAAACGAATGCTCCACATGCGGGTTTCACATGCCACCAACTCCACATTCTCAGGCAACTTCAGCGCCACAGCCGTTTTCATATAACCCTCAAAGCAAAGGCTCTAGACGCAAATATTGGTGTGAGAGCTAATTCAATCAAGGAAACACTGCATGTTGGTGAAGGGCATATTGAGGAAGGATCAGCCGAGTGGTTCTTGTGGGAGAACAACTCCATTTGGCTCACTAACTTCACACACCATCAGGCTTCCAAGCACCTCTCAAGGAAACTCAGTTTTCACATTCTATGTTTAGTGCCCTTTGAGTGCCTAGACCTGAAATGAATCTTGGTGAGCATCCCACACAAACCAATGCTCCACATGCGGGTTTCACATGCCACCAACTCCACATTCTCAGGCAACTTCAGTGCCACAGCCGTTTTCAGATAGCCCTCAATGCAGAGGCTCTAGACCCAAATATTGGTGTGAGAGCTAATTCAATCAAGGAAACACTGCATGTTGGTGAAGGGCATATTGAAGAAGGATCAACCGAGTGGTTCTTGTGGGAGAACAACTCCATTTGGCTCACTAACTTCACACACCATCAGGCTTCCAAGCAGCTCTCAAGGAAACTCAGTTTTCACACTCTATGCTTAGTGCCCTTTGAGTGCCTAGGACTGAAATGAAACTTGGTGAGCATCCCACACAAACGAATGCTCCACATGCGGGTTTCACATGCCACCAACTTCACACTCACAAGCAACTTCAGTGCCACAGCCGTTTTCAGATAGCCCTCAATGCAAAGGCTCTAGACGCAAATATTGGTGTGAGAGCTAATTCAATCAAGGAAACACTGCATGTTGGTGAAGGGCATATTGAAGAAGGATCAGCCGAGTGGTTCTTGTGGGAGAACAACTCCATTTGGCTCACTAACTTCACACACCATCAGGCTTCCAAGCAGCTCTCAAGGAAACTCAGTTCTCACACTCTATGCTTAGTGCCCTTTGAGTGCATTATCTAGGAATGAACCTGGTAGAGCATCCCACACAAACGAATGCTCCACATGCGGGTTTCACATGCCACCAACTCCACATTCTCAGGCAACTTCAGCGCCACAGCCGTTTTCATATAACCCTCAAAGCAAAGGCTCTAGACGCAAATATTGGTGTGAGAGCTAATTCAATCAAGGAAACACTGCATGTTGGTGAAGGGCATATTGAGGAAGGATCAGCCGAGTGGTTCTTGTGGGAGAACAACTCCATTTGGCTCACTAACTTCACACACCATCAGGCTTCCAAGCAGCTCTCAAGGAAACTAAGTTTTCACACTCTATGCTTAGTGCCCTTTGAGTGCCTAGACCTGAAATGAATCTTGGTGAGCATCCCACACAAACGAATGCTCCACATGCGGGTTTCACATGCCACCAACTCCACATTCTCAGGCAACTTCAGTGCCACAGCCGTTTTCAGATAGCCCTCAATGCAGAGGCTCTAGACCCAAATATTGGTGTGAGAGCTAATTCAATCAAGGAAACACTGCATGTTGGTGAAGGGCATATTGAAGAAGGATCAGCCGAGTGGTTCTTGTGGGAGAACAACTCCATTTGGCTCACTAACTTCACACACCATCAGGCTTCCAAGCAGCTCTCAAGGAAACTCAGTTTTCACACTCTATGCTTAGTGCCCTTTGAGTGCCTAGGACTGAAATGAAACTTGGTGAGCATCACACACAAACGAATGCTCCACATGCGGGTTTCACATGCCACCAACTTCACACTCACAAGCAACTTCAGCGCCACAGCCGTTTTCAGATAGCCCTCAATGCAAAGGCTCTAGACGCAAATATTGGTGTGAGAGCTAATTCAATCAAGGAAACACTGCATGTTGGTGAAGGGCATATTGAAGAAGGATCAGCCGAGTGGTTCTTGTGGGAGAACAACTCCATTTGGCTCACTAACTTCACACACCATCAGGCTTCCAAGCAGCTCTCAAGGACACTCAGTTTTCACACTCTATGCTTAGTGCCCTTTGAGTGCATTATCTAGAAATGAACCTGGCAGAGCATCCCACACAAACGAATGCTCCACATGCGGGTTTCACATGCCACCAACTCCACATTCACAGGCAACTCCAGCACCACAGCCGTTTTCAGATAGCCCTCAATGCAAAGGCTCTAGACGCAAATATTGGTGTGAGAGCTAATTCAATCAAGGAAACACTGCATGTTGTGAAGGGCATATTGAAGAAGGAGCAGCCGAGTGGTTCTTGTGGGAGAACAACTCCATTTGGCTCATTAACTTCACACACCATCAGGCTTCCAAGCAGCTCTCAAGGAAACTCAGTTTTCACACTCTATGCTTAGTGCCTTTTGAGTGCATTATCTAGGAATGAACCTGGTAGAGCATCCCACACAAACGAATGCTCCACATGCGGGATTCACATGCCACCAACTCCACATTCTCAGGCAACTTCAGCGCCACAGCCGTTTTCACATAGCCCTCAATGCGAAGGCTCTAGACGCAAATATTGGTGTGAGAGCTAATTCAATCAAGGAAACACTGCATGTTGGTGAAGGGCATATTGAAGAAGGATCAGCCGAGTGGTTCTTGTGGGAGAATAACTCCATTTGGCTCACTAACTTCACACACCATCAGGATTCCAAGCAACTCACCAGGAATCTCAGTTTTCACACTCTATGCTTAGTGCCCTTTGAGTGCATTATCTAGGAATGAACCTCGTAGAGCATCCCACACAAACGAATGCTCCACATGCGGGTTTCACATGCCACCAACTCCACATTCTCAGGCAACTTCAGCGCCACAGCCGTTTTCATATAGCCCTCAAAGCAAAGGCTCTAGACGCAAATATTGGTGTGAGAGCTAATTCAATCAAGGAAACACTGCATGTTGGTGAAGGGCATATTGAGGAAGGATCAGCCGAGTGGTTCTTGTAGGAGAATAACTCCATTTGGCTCACTAACTTCATACACCATCAGGCTTCCAAGCAGCTCTCAAGGAAACTCAGTTTTCACACTCTATGCTTAGTGCCCTTTGAGTGCCTAGGACTGAAATGAAACTTGGTGAGCATCCCACACAAACGAATGCTCCACATGCGGGTTTCACATGCCACCAACACCACATTCACAGGCAACTTCAGCGCCACAGCCGTTTTCAGATAGCCCTCAATGCAAAGGCTCTAGACGCAAATATTGGTGTGAGAGCTAATTCAATCAAGGAAACACTGTATGTTGGTCAAGGGCATATTGAAGAAGGATCAGCCGAGTGGTTCTTGTGGGAGAACAACTGCATTTGGCTCACTAACTTCACACACCATCAGGCTTCCAAGCAGCTCTCACGGAATCTCAGTTTTCACACTCTATGCTTAGTGCCCTTTGAGTGCATTATCTAGAAATGAACCTGGTAGAGCATCCCACACAAACGAATGCTCCACATGCGGGTTTCACATGCCACCAACTCCACATTCTCAGGCAACTTCAGCACCACAGCCGTTTTCAGATAGCCCTCAATGCAAAGGCTCTAGACGCAAATATTGGTGTGAGAGCTAATTCAATCAAGGAAACACTGCATGTTGGTGAAAGGCATATTGAAGGAGGATCAGCCGAGTGGTTCTTGTGGGAGAACAACTGCATTTGGCTCACTAACTTCACACACCATCAGGCTTCCAAGCAGCTCTCAAGGAAACTCAGTTTTCACACTCTATGCTTAGTGCCCTTTGAGTGCCTAGGACTGAAGTGAAGCTTGGTGAGCATCCCACACAAACGAATGCTCCACATGCGGGTTTCACATGCCACCAACTCCACATTCTCAGGCAACTTCAGCGCCACAGCCGTTTTCAGATAGCCCTCGATGCAAAGGCTCTAGACGCAAATGTTGGTGAGAGAGCTAATTCAATCAAGGAAACACTGCATGTTGGTGAAGGGCAAATTGAAGAAGGATCAGCCAAGTGGTTCTTGTGGGAGAACAACTCCATTTGGCTCACTAACTTCACACACCATCAGGCTTCCAAGCAGCTCTCAAGGAAATTCAGTTTTCACACTCTATGCTTAGTGCCCTTTGAGTGCCTAGGACTGAAATGAAGCTTGGTAGAGCATCCCACACAAACGAATGCTCCACATGAGGGTTTCACATGCCACCAACTCCACATTCTCAGGCAACTTCAGTGCCACAGCCATTTTCAGATAGCCCTCAATGCAGAGGTTCTAGACTTAAATATTTGTGTGAGAGCTAATTCAATCAAGGAAATACAGCATGTTGGTGAAGGGCATATTGAAGAAGGATCAGCCGAGTGGTTCTTGTGGGAGAACAACTCCATTTGGCTCACTAACTTCACACACCATCAGGCTTCCAAGCAACTCTCAAGGAAACTCAGTTTTCACACTCTATGCTTAGTGCCCTTTGAGTGCCTAGGACTGAAATGATGCTTGGTGAGCATCCCACACAAACGAATGCTCCACATGCGGGTTTCACATGCCACCAACTCCACATTCACAAGCAACTTCAGCGCCACAGCCGTTTTCAGATAGCCCTCAATGCAAAGGCTCTAGACGCAAATATTGGTGTGAGAGCTAATTCAATCAAGGAAACAC
This sequence comes from Ochotona princeps, assembly GCF_030435755.1. Classification (NCBI taxonomy): domain Eukaryota; kingdom Metazoa; phylum Chordata; class Mammalia; order Lagomorpha; family Ochotonidae; genus Ochotona; species Ochotona princeps. Next base: position 34,228 of record NW_026698826.1, on the reverse strand, counting down.
TGCATGTTGGTGAAGGGCATATTGAAGAAGGATCAGCCGAGTGGTTCTTGTGGGAGAATAACTCCATTTGGCTCACTAACTTCACACACCATCAGGCTTCCAAGCAGCTCTCAAGGAGACTCAGTTTTCACACTCTATGCTTAGTGCCCTTTTGAGTGCTTAGGACTGAAATGAAGCTTGGTGAGCATCCCACACAAACGAATGCTCAACATGCGGGTTTCACATGCCACCAACTCCACATTCACAGCCAACTTCAGCGCCACAGCTGTTTTCAGATAGCCCTCAATGCAAAAGCTCTAGACGCAAATATTGGTGTGAGAGCTAATTCAATCAAGGAAACACTGTATGTTGGTGAAGGGCATATTGAAGAAGGATCAACCGAGTGGTTCTTGTGGGAGAACAACTCCATTTGGCTCACTAACTTCACACACCATCAGCCTTCCAAGCAGCTCTCAAGGAAACTCAGTTTTCACACTCTATGCTTAGTGCCCTTTGAGTGCATTATCTAGGAATGAACCTGGTAGAGCATCCCACACAAACGAATGCTCCACATGCGGGTTTCACATGCCACCAACTCCACATTCTCAGGCAGCTTCAGCGCCACAACCGTTTTCAGATAGCCCTTGATGCAAAGGCTCTAGACACAAATATTGGTGTGAGAGCTAATTCAATCAAGGAAACACTGCATGTTGGTGAAGGGCATATTGAAGAAGGATCAGCCGAGTGGTTCTTGTGGGGGAACAACTCCATTTGGCTCACTTACTTCACACACTATCAGGCTTCTAAGCAGCTCTCAAGGAAACTCAGTTTTCACACTCTATGCTTAGTGCCCTTTAAGTGCCTAGGACTGAAATGACTTTGGTAAGCATCACACACAAACGAATGCTCCACATGCGGATTTCCCATGCCACCAACTCCACATTCTCAGGCAACTTCAGCGCCACAGCCGTTTTCAGATAGCCCTCAATGCAAATTCTCTAGACGCAAATATTGGTGTGAGAGCTAATTCAATCAAGGAAACACTGCATGTTGGTGAAGGGCATATTGAAGAAGGATCAGCCGAGTGGTTCTTGTGGGAGAACAACTGCATTTGGCTCACTAACTTCACACACCATCAGGCTTCCAAGCAGCTCTCAAGGAAACTCAGTTTTCACACTCTATGCTTAGTGCCCTTTGAGTGCATTATCTAGAAATGAAGCTTGGTGAGCATCCCACACAAACGAATGCTCCACATGCGGGTTTCACATGCCACCAACTCCACATTATCAGGCAACTTCTGCGCCACAGCCGTTTTCAGATAGCCCTCAATGCAGAGGTTCTAGACGCAAATATTGGTGTGAGAGCTAATTCAATCAAGGAAACACTGCATGTTGGAGAATGGCATATTGAAGAAGGATTATTCGAGTGGTTCTTGTGGGAGAACAACTCCATTTGGCTCACTAACTTCACACACCATCAGGCTTCCAAGCAGCTCTCCGGGAAACTCAGTTTTCACACTCTATGCTTAGTGCCCTTTGAGTGCATTATCTAGGAATGAACCTGGTAGAGCATCCCACACAAACGAATGCTCAACATGCGGGTTTCACATGCCACCAACTCCACATTCTCAGGCAACTTCAGCGCCACAGCCGTTTTCAGATAGCCCTCAATGCAAAGGCTCTAGACGCAAAGATTGGTGTGAGAGCTAATTCAATCAAGGAAACACTGCATGTTGGTGAAGGGCATATTGAAGAAGGATCAGCCGAGTGGTTCTTGTGGGAGAACAACTGAATTTGGCTCACTAACTTCACACACCATGAGGCTTCCAAGCAGCTCTCAAGGAAACTCAGTTTTCACACTCTATGCTTAGTGCCCTTTGAGTGCCTAGGACTGAAATGAAACTTGGTGAGCATCCCACACAAACGAATGCTCCACATGCGGGTTTCACATGCCACCAACTCCACATTCACAGGCAACTTCCGCGCCACAGCCGTTTTCAGATAGCAATCAATGAAAAGGCTCTAGACACAAATATTGGTGTGAGAGCTAATTCAAGAAAGGAAACACTGCATGTTGGTGAAGGGCATATTGAAGAAGGATCAACCGAGTGGTTCTTGTGGGAGAACAACTCCATTTGGCTCACTAACTTCACACACCATCAGCCTTCCAAGCAGCTCTCAAGGAAACTCAGTTTTCACACTCTATGCTTAGTGCCTTTTGAGTGCATTATCTAGGAATGAACCTGGTAGAGCATCCCACACAAACGAATGCTCTATATGAGGTTTTCACATGCCACCAACTCCACATTCTCAGGCAACTTCAGCGCCACAGCCGTTTTCAGATAGCCCTCAATGCAAAGGCTCTAGACGCAAATGTTGGTGTGAGAGCTAATTCAATCAAGGACACACTGCATGTTGGTGAAGGGCATATTGAAGAAGGATCAGCCGAGTGGTTCTTGTAGGAGAATAACTCCATTTGGCTCACTAACTTCACACACCATCAGGCTTCCAAGCAGCTCTCAAGGAATCTCCGTTTTCACACTCTATGCTTAGTGCCCTTTGAGTGCCTAGGACTGAAATGAAGCTTGGTGAGCATCCCACACAAAGGAATGCTCCACATGCGGGTTTCACATGCCACCAACTACACTTTCACAGGCAACTTCAGCGCCACAGAAATTTTCAGATAGCCCTCAATGCAAAGGCTCTAGACGCAAATATTGGTGTGAGAGCTAATTCAATCAAGGAAACACTGCATGTTGGTGAAGGGCTTATTGAAGAAGGATCAGCCGAGTGGTTCTTGAGGGACAATAACTCCATTTGGCTCACTAACTTCACACACCATCAGGCTTCCAAGCAGCTCTCAAGGAAACTCAGTTTTCACACTCTATGCTTAGTGCTCTTTGAGAGCCTAGGACTGACATGAAGCTTGGTGAGCATCCCACACAAACGAATGCTCCACATGCGGGATTCACATGCCACCAACTCCACATTCTCAGGCAACTTCAGCGCCACAGCCGTTTTCAGATAGCCCTCAATGCAAAGGCTCTAGATGCAAATATTGGTGTGAGAGCTAATTCAATCAAGGAAACACTGCATGTTGGTGAAGGGCATATTGAAGAAGGATCAGCCGAGTGGTTCTTGTGGGAGAACAACTCCATTTGGCTCACTAACTTCACACACCATCAGGCTTCCAAGCAGCTCTCAAGGAAACTCAGTTTTCACACTCTATGCTTAGTGCCCTTTGATTGCATTATCTAGGAATGAACCTCGTAGAGCATCCCACACAAACGAATGATCCACATGCGGGTTTCACATGCCACCAACTCCACATTCTCAGGCAACTTCAGCGCCACAGCCGTTTTCAGAGAGCCCTCAATGCAAAGGCTCTAGACGCAAATATTGGTGTGAGAGCTAATTCAATCAAGGAAACACTGCATGTTGGTGAAGGGCATATTGAAGAAGGATCAGCCGAGTGGTTCTTGTGGGAGAATAACTCCATTTGGCTCACTAACTTCACACACCATCAGGCTTCCAAGCACCTCTCAAGAAAACTCAGTTCTCACACTCTATGCTTAGTGCCCTTTGAGTGCATTATCTATGAATGAACCTGGTAGAGCATCCCACACAAACGAATGCTCCACATGCGGGTTTCACATGCCACCAACTCCACATTCGCAGGAAACTTCAGCGCCACAGCCGTTTTCATATAGCCCTCAATGCAAAGGCTCTAGACGCAAATATTGGTGTGAGAGCTAATTCAATCAAGGAAACACTGCATGTTGGTGAAGGGCATATTGAAGAAGGATCAGCCGAGTGGTTCTTGTAGGAGAACAACTCCATTTGGCTCACTAACTTCACACACCATCAGGCTTCCAAGCAGCTCTCAAGGAATCTCAGTTTTCACACTCTATGCTTAGTGCCCTTTGAGTGCCTAGGACTGAAATGAAGCTTGGTGAGCATCCCACACAAAGGAATGCTCCACATGCGGGTTTCACATGCCACCATCTCCACTTTCTCAGGCAACTGCAGCACCACAGCCGTTTTCAGATAGCCCTCAATGCAAAGGCTCTAGATGCAAATATTGGTGTGAGAGCTAATTCAATCAAGGAAACACTGCATGTTGGTGAAGGGCATATTGAAGAAGGATCAGCCGAGTGGTTCTTGTAGGAGAACAACTCCATTTGGCTCACTAACTTCACACACCATCAGGCTTCCAAGCAGCTCTCAAGGAAACTCAGTTTTCACACTCTATGCTTAGTGCCCTTTGATTGCATTATCTAGAAATGAACCTGGTAGAGCATCCCACACAAACGAATGCTCCACATGCGGGTTTCACATGCCACCAACTCCACATTCTCAAGCAACTTCAGTGCCACAGCCGTTTTCAGATAGCCCTCAATGCAAAGGCTCTAGACGCAAATATTGGTGTGAGAGCTAATTCAATCAAGGAAACAGTGCATGTTGGTGAAGGGCATATTGAAGAAGGATCAGCCGAGTGGTTCTTGTGGGAGGACAACTCCATGTGGCTCACTAACTTCACACACCATCAGGCTTCAAAGCAGCTCTCAAGAAAACTCAGTTCTCAAACTCTATGCTTAGTGCCCTTTGATTGCATTATCTAGGAATGAACCTGCTAGAGCATCCCACACAAACGAATGCTCCACATGCGGGTTTCACATGCCAGCAACTCCACATTCACAGGCAACTTCAGTGCCACAGCCGTTTTCAGATAGCCCTCAATGCAGAGGCTCTAGACGCAAATATTGGTGTGAGAGCTAATTCAATCAAGGAAACACTGCATGTTGGTGAAGGGCATATTGAAGAAGGATCACCCGAGTGGTTCTTGTGGGAGAACAACTCCATTTGGCTCACTAACTTCACACACCATCAGGCTTCCAAGCAACTCTCAAGGAAACTCAATTTTCACACTCTATGCTTAGTGCCCTTTGAGTGCCTAGGACTGAAATGAAACTTGCTGAGCATCCCACACAAACGAATGCTCCACATGCGGGTTTCACATGCCACCAACTCCACACTCACAAGCAACTTCAGCGCCACAGCCGTTTTCAGATAGCCCTCAATGCAAAGGCTCTAGACGCAAATATTGGTGTGAGAGCTAATTCAATCAAGGAAACACTGCGTGTTGGTGAAGGGCATATTGAAGAAGGATCAGCCGAGTGGTTCTTGTGGGAGAATAACTCCATTTGGCTCACTAACTTCACACACCATCAGGCTTCCAAGCAGCTCTCAAGGAAACTCAGTTTTCACACTCTATGCTTAGTGCCCTTTGAGTGCATTATCTAGGAATGAACCTGGTAGAGCATCCCACACAAACGAATGCTCCACATGCGGGTTTCACATGCCACCAACTCCACATTCTCAGGCAACTTCAGCACCACAGCCTTTTTCAGATAGCCCTCAATGCAAAGGCTCTAGACACAAATATTGGTGTGAGAGCTAATTCAATCAAGGAAACAGTGCATGTTGGTGAAGGGCATATTGAAGAAGGATCAGCCGAGTGGTTCTTGTGGGAGAACAACTCCATTTGGCTCACTAACTTCACACACCATCAGGCTTCCAAGCAGCTCTCAAGAAAACTCAGTTCTCACACTCTATGCTTAGTGCCCTTTGAGTGCATTATCTATGAATGAACCTGGTAGAGCATCCCACACAAACGAATGCTCCACATGCGGGTTTCACATGCCACCAACTCCACATTCTCAGGCAACTTCAGTGCCACAGCCGTTTTCAGATAGCCCTCAATGCAGAGGCTCTAGACGCAAATATTGGTGTGAGAGCTAATTCAATCAAGGAAACACTGCATGTTGGTGAAGGGCATATTAAAGAAGGATCAGCCGAGTGGTTCTTGTGGGAGAACAACTCCATTTGGCTCACTAACTTCACACACCATCAGGCTTCCAAGCAGCTCTCAAGGAAACTCAGTTTTTACACTCCATGCTTAGTGCCCTTTGAGTGCCTAGGACTGAAATGAAACTTGGTGAGCATCACACACAAACGAATGCTCCACATGCGGGTTTCACATGCCACCAACTCCACACTCACAAGCAACTTCAGCGCCACAGCCGTTTTCAGATAGCCCTCAATGCAAAGGCTCTAGATGCAAATATTGGTGTGAGAGCTAATTCAATCAAGGAAACACTGCATGTTGGTGAAGGGCATATTGAAGAAGGATCAGCCGAGTGGTTCTTGTGGGAGAACAACTCCATTTGGCTCACTAACTTCACACACCATCAGGCTTCCAAGCAGCTCTCAAGGAAACTCAGTTTTCACACTCTATGCTTAGTGCCCTTTGAGTGCATTATCTAGGAATGAACCTGGTAGAGCATCCCACACAAACGAATACTCCACATGCGGGTTTCACATGCCACCAACTCCACATTCACAGGCAACTTCAGCGCCACAGCCGTTTTCAGATAGCCCTCAATGCAAAGGCTCTAGAGGCAAATATTGGTGTGAGAGATAATTCAATCAAGGAAACACTGCATGTTGGTGAAGGGCATATTGAAGAAGGATCAGCCGAGTGGTTCTTGTGGGAGAATAACTCCATTTGGCTCACTAACTTCACACACCATCAGGCTTCCAAGCAGCTCTCAAAATCTCAGTTCTCACACTCTATGCTTAGTGCCCTTTGAGTGCCTAGGACTGAAATGAAGCTTGGTGAGCATCCCACAAAAACGAATGCTCCACATGCGGGTTTCACGTTCCACCAACTCCACATTCTCACGCAACTTCAGTGCCACAGCCGTTTTCAGATAGCCCTCAATGCAAAGGCTCTAGACGCAAATATTGGTGTGAGAGCTAATTCAATCAAGGAAACACTGCATGTTGGTGAAGGACATATTGAAGAAGGATCAGCCGAGTGGTTCTTGTGGGAGAACAACTCCATTTGGCTCACTAACTTCACACACCATCAGGCTTCCAAGCAGCTCTCAAGGAAACTCAGTTTTCACATTCTATGTTTAGTGCCCTTTGAGTGCCTAGACCTGAAATGAATCTTGGTGAGCATCCCACACAAACGAATGCTCCACATGCGGGTTTCACATGCCACCAACTCCACATTCTCAGGCAACTTCAGTGCCACAGCCGTTTTCAGATAGCCCTCAATGCAGATTCTCTAGACCCAAATATTGGTGTGAGAGCTAATTCAATCAAGGAAACACTGCATGTTGGTGAAGGGCATATTGTAGAAGGATCAACCGAGTGGTTCTTGTGGGAGAACAACTCCATTTGGCTCACTAACTTCACACACCATCAGGCTTCCAAGCAGGTCTCAAGGAAACTCAGTTTTCACACTCTATGCTTAGTGCCCTTTGAGTGCCTAGGACTGAAATGAAACTTGGTGAGCATCTCACACAAACGAATGCTCCACATGCGGGTTTCACATGCCACCAACTTCACACTCACAAGCAACTTCTGCGCCACAGCCGTTTTCAGATAGCCCTCAATGCAAAGGCTCTAGACGCAAATATTGGTGTGAGAGCTAATTCAATCAAGGAAACACTGCATGTTGGTGAAGGGCATATTGAAGAAGGATCAGCCGAGTGGTTCTTGTGGGAGAACAACTCCATTTGGCTCACTAACTTCACACACCATCAGGCTTCCAAGCAGCTCTCAAGGAAACTCAGTTTTCACACTCTATGCTTAGTGCCCTTTGAGTGCATTATCTAGGAATGAACCTGGTAGAGCATCCCACACAAACGAATGCTCCACATGCGGGATTCACATGCCACCAACTCCACATTCTCAGGCAACTTCAGCGCCACAGCCGTTTTCACATAGCCCTCAATGCGAAGGCTCTAGACGCAAATATTGGTGTGAGAGCTAATTCAATCAAGGAAACACTGCATGTTGGTGAAGGGCATATTGAAGAAGGATCAGCCGAGTGGTTCTTGTGGGAGAATAACTCCATTTGGCTCACTAACTTCACACACCATCAGGATTCCAAGCAACTCTCCAGGAAACTCAGTTTTCACACTCTATGCTTAGTGCCCTTTGAGTGCATTATCTAGGAATGAACCTCGTAGAGCATCCCACACAAACGAATGCTCCACATGCGGGTTTCACATGCCACCAACTCCACATTCTCAGGCAACTTCAGCGCCACAGCCGTTTTCAGATAGCCCTCAATGCAGAGGCTCTAGACGCAAATATTGGTGTGAGAGCTAATTCAATCAAGGAAACACTGCATGTTGGTGAAGGGCATATTGAAGAAGGATCAACCGAGTGGTTCTTCTGGGAGAATAACTCCATTTGGCTCACTAACTTCACACACCATCAGGCTTCCAAGCAGCTCTCAAGGAAACTCAGTTTTCACACTCTATGCTTAGTGCCCTTTGAGTGCATTATCTAGGAATGAACCTGGTAGAGCATCCCACACAAACGAATGCTCCACATGCGGGTTTCACATGCCACCAACTCCACAGTCTCAGGCAACTTCAGCGCCACAGCCGTTTTCAGATAGCCCTCAAAGCAAAGGCTCTAGACGCAAATATTGGTGTGAGAGCTAATTCAATCAAGGAAACACGCATGTTGGTGAAGGGCATATTGAGGAAGGATCAGCCGAGTGGTTCTTGTGGGAGAACAACTCCATTTGGCTCACTAACTTCACACACCATCAGGCTTCCAAGCAGCTCTCAAGGAAACTCAGTTTTCACATTCTATGTTTAGTGCCATTTGAGTGCCTAGACCTGAAATGAATCTTGGTGAGCATCCCACACAAACGAATGCTCCACATGCGGGTTTCACATGCCACCAACTCCACATTCTCAGGCAACTTCAGTGCCACAGCCGTTTTCAGATAGCCCTCAATGCAGAGGCTCTAGACCCAAATATTGGTGTGAGAGCTAATTCAATCAAGGAAACACTGCATGTTGGTGAAGGGCATATTGAAGAAGGATCAACCGAGTGGTTCTTGTGGGAGAACAACTCCATTTGGCTCACTAACTTCACACACCATCAGGCTTCCAAGCAGCTCTCAAGGAAACTCAGTTTTCACACTCTATGCTTAGTGCCCTTTGAGTGCCTAGGACTGAAATGAAACTTGGTGAGCATCACACACAAACGAATGCTCCACATGCGGGTTTCACATGCCACCAACTTCACACTCACAAGCAACTTCAGCGCCACAGCCGTTTTCAGATAGCCCTCAATGCAAAGGCTCTAGACGCAAATATTGGTGTGAGAGCTAATTCAATCAAGGAAACACTGCATGTTGGTGAAGGGCATATTGAAGAAGGATCAACCGAGTGGTTCTTGTGTAAGAACAACTCCATTTGGCTCACTAACTTCACACACCATCAGGCTTCCAAGCAGCTCTCAAGGAAACTCAGTTCTCACACTCTATGCTTAGTGCCCTTTGAGTGCATTATCTAGGAATGAACCTGGTAGAGCATCCCACACAAACGAATGCTCAACATGCGGGTTTCACATGCCACCAACTCCACATTCTCAGGCAACTTCAGCACCACAGCCGTTTTCAGATAGCCCTCAATGCAAAGGCTCTAGATGCAAATATTGGTGTGAGAGCTAATTCAATCAAGGAAACACTGCATGTTGGTGAAAGGCATATTGAAGGAGGATCAGCCGAGTGGTTCTTGTGGGAGAACAACTGCATTTTTCTCACTAACTTCACACACCATCAGGCTTCCAAGCAGCTCTCAAGGAAACTCAGTTTCCACACTCTATGCTTAGTGCCCTTTGAGTGCATTATCTAGGAATGAACCTGGTAGAGCATCCCACACAAACGAATGCTCCACATGCGGGTTTCACATGCCACCAACTCCACATTCACAGCCAACTTAAGCGCCACAGCCGTTTTCAGATAGCCCTCGATGCAAAGGCTCTAGACGCAAATGTTGGTGAGAGAGCTAATTCAATCAAGGAAACACTGCCTGTTGGTGAAGGGCATATTGAAGAAGGATCAGCCAAGTGGTTCTTGTGGGAGAACAACTCCATTTGGCTCACTAACTTCACACACCATCAGGCTTCCAAGCAGCTCTCAAGGAATCTCAGTTTTCACACTCTATGCTTAGTGCCCTTTGAGTGCCTAGGACTGAAATGAAGCTTGGTAGAGCATCCCACACAAACGAATGCTCCACATGAGGGTTTCACATGCCACCAACTCCACATTCTCAGGCAACTTCAGTGCCACAGCCATTTTCAGATAGCCCTCAATGCAGAGGTTCTAGACTTAAATATTTGTGTGAGAGCTAATTCAATCAAGGAAATACAGCATGTTGGTGAAGGGCATATTGAAGAAGGATCAGCCGAGTGGTTCTTGTGGGAGAACAACTCCATTTGGCTCACTAACTTCACACACCATCAGGCTTCCAAGCAACTCTCAAGGAAACTCAGTTTTCACACTCTATGCTTAGTGCCCTTTGAGTGCCTAGGACTGAAATGATGCTTGGTGAGCATCCCACACAAACGAATGCTCCACATGCGGGTTTCACATGCCACCAACTCCACATTCACAAGCAACTTCAGCGCCACAGCCGTTTTCAGATAGCCCTCAATGCAAAGGCTCTAGACGCAAATATTGGTGTGAGAGCTAATTCAATCAAGGAAACACTGCATGTTGGTGAAGGGCATATTGAACAAGGATCAGCCGAGTGGTTCTTGTGGGAGAATAACTCCATTTGGCTCACTAACTTCACACACCATCAGGCTTCCAAGCAGCTCTCAAGGAAACTCAGTTTTCACACTCTATGCTTAGTGCCCTTTTGAGTGCTTAGGACTGAAATGAAGCTTGGTGAGCATCCCACACAAACGAATGCTCAACATGCGGGTTTCACATGCCACCAACTCCACATTCACAGCCAACTTCAGCGCCACAGCTGTTTTCAGATAGCCCTCAATGCAAAAGCTCTAGACGCAAATATTGGTGTGAGAGCTAATTCAATCAAGGAAACACTGTATGTTGGTGAAGGGCATATTGAAGAAGGATCAACCGAGTGGTTCTTGTGGGAGAACAACTCCATTTGGCTCACTAACTTCACACACCATCAGCCTTCCAAGCAGCTCTCAAGGAAACTCAGTTTTCACACTCTATGCTTAGTGCCCTTTGAGTGCATTATCTAGGAATGAACCTGGTAGAGCATCCCACACAAACGAATGCTCCACATGCGGGTTTCACATGCCACCAACTCCACATTCTCAGGCAGCTTAAGCGCCACAACCGTTTTCAGATAGCCCTTGATGCAAAGGCTCTAGACACAAATATTGGTGTGAGAGCTAATTCAATCAAGGAAACACTGCATGTTGGTGAAGGGCATATTGAAGAAGGATCAGCCGAGTGGTTCTTGTGGGAGAACAACTCCATTTGGCTCACTTACTTCACACACTATCAGGCTTCTAAGCAGCTCTCAAGGAAACTCAGTTTTCACACTCTATGCTTAGTGCCCTTTAAGTGCCTAGGACTGAAATGACTTTGGTAAGCATCACACACAAACGAATGCTCCACATGCGGATTTCCCATGCCACCAACTCCACATTCTCAGGCAACTTCAGCGCCACAGCCGTTTTCAGATAGCCCTCAATGCAAATTCTCTAGACGCAAATATTGGTGTGAGAGCTAATTCAATCAAGGAAACACTGCATGTTGGTGAAGGGCATATTGAAGAAGGATCAGCCGAGTGGTTCTTGTGGGAGAACAACTGCATTTGGCTCACTAACTACACACAACATCAGGCTTCCAAGCAGCTCTCAAGGAAACTCAGTTTTCACACTCTATGCTTAGTGCCCTTTGAGTGCATTATCTAGAAATGAAGCTTGGTGAGCATCCCACACAAACGAATGCTCCACATGCGGGTTTCACATGCCACCAACTCCACATTATCAGGCAACTTCTGCGCCACAGCCGTTTTCAGATAGCCCTCAATGCAGAGGTTCTAGACGCAAATATTGGTGTGAGAGCTAATTCAATCAAGGAAACACTGCATGTTGGAGAATGGCATATTGAAGAAGGATTATTCGAGTGGTTCTTGTGGGAGAACAACTCCATTTGGCTCACTAACTTCACACACCATCAGGCTTCCAAGCAGCTCTCCGGGAAACTCAGTTTTCACACTCTATGCTTAGTGCCCTTTGAGTGCATTATCAAGGAATGAACCTGGTAGAGCATCCCACACAAACGAATGCTCCACATGCGGGTTTCACATGCCACCAACTCCACATTCTCAGGCAACTTCAGCGCCACAGCCGTTTTCAGATAGCCCTCAATGCAAAGGCTCTAGACGCAAAGATTGGTGTGAGAGCTAATTCAATCAAGGAAACACTGCATGTTGGTGAAGGGCATATTGAAGAAGGATCAGCCGAGTGGTTCTTGTGGGAGAACAACTGAATTTGGCTCACTAACTTCACACACCATGAGGCTTCCAAGCAGCTCTCAAGGAAACTCAGTTTTCACACTCTATGCTTAGTGCCCTTTGAGTGCCTAGGACTGAAATGAAACTTGGTGAGCATCCCACACAAACGAATGCTCCACATGCGGGTTTCACATGCCACCAACTCCACATTCTCAGGCAACTTCAGCGCCACAGCCGTTTTCAGATAGCCCTCAATGCAAAGGCTCTAGACTCAAATATTGGTTGAGAGCTAATTCAATCAAGGAAACAATGTATGTTGGTGAAGGGCATATTGAAGAAGGATCAGCCGAGTGGTTCTTGTGGGAGAACAACTCCATTTGGCTCACTAAATTCACACACTATCAGGCTTCCAATCAGCTCTCAAGGAATCTCAGTTTTCACACTCTATGCTTAGTGCCCTTTGAGTGCCTAGGACTGAAATGAAGCTTGGTGAGCATCCCACACAAACGAATGCTCCACATGCGGGTTTCACATGCCACCAACTCCACATTTTCAGGCAACTTCAGTGCCAAAACCGTTTTCAGATAGCCCACAATGCAATGGCTCTAGACGCAAATATTGGTGTGAGAGCTAATTCAATCAAGGAAACACTGCATGTTGGTGAAGGGCATATTGAAGAAGGATCAATCGAGTGGTTCTTGTGGGAGAACAACTCCTTTTGGCTCACTAACTTCACACACCATCAGGCTTCCAAGCAGCTCTCAAGGAAACTCAGTTTTCACACTCTATGCTTAGTGCCCTTTGAGTGCCTAGGACTGAAATGAAGCTTGGTGAGCATCCCACACAAACGAATGCTCCACATGCGGGTTTCACATGCCACCAACTCCACATTCACAGGCAACCTCATTGCCACAGCCATTTTCAGATCGTCCTCAATGCAAAGGCTCTAGACGCAAATATTGGTGTGAGAGCTAATTCAATCAAGGAAACACTGCATGTTGGTGAAGGGCATATTGAAGAAGGATCAGCCGAGTGGTTCTTGTGGGAGAACAACTCCATTTGGCTCACTAACTTCACACACCATCAGGCTTCCAAGCAGCTCTCAAGGAAACTCAGTTTTCACACTCTATGCTTAGTGCCCTTTGGGTGCCTAGGACTGAAATGAAACTTGCTGAGCATCCCACACAAACGAATGCTCCACATGCGGGTTTCACATGCCACCAACTCCACATTCTCAGGCAACTTCCGCGCCACAGCCGTTTTCAGATAGCAATCAATGAAAAGGCTCTAGACACAAATATTGGTGTGAGAGCTAATTGAATCAAGGAAACACTGTATGTTGGTGAAGGGCATATTGAAGAAGGATCAACCGAGTGGTTCTTGTGGGAGAACAACTCCATTTGGCTCACTAACTTCACACACCATCAGCCTTCCAAGCAGCTCTCAAGGAAACTCAGTTTTCACACTCTATGCTTAGTGCCTTTTGAGTGCATTATCTAGGAATGAACCTGGTAGAGGATCCCACACAAACGAATGCTCCATATGAGGTTTTCACATGCCACCAACTCCACATTCTCAGGCAACTTCAGCGCCACAGCCGTTTTCAGATAGCCCACAATGCAAAGGCTCTAGACGCAAATGTTGGTGTGAGAGCTAATTCAATCAAGGACACACTGCATGTTGGTGAAGGGCATATTGAAGAAGGATCAGCCGAGTGGTTCTTGAGGGGGAATAACTCCATTTGGCTCACTAACTTCACACACCATCAGGCTTCCAAGCAGCTCTCAAGGAATCTCCGTTTTCACACTCTATGCTTAGTGCCCTTTGAGTGCCTAGGACTGAAATGAAGCTTGGTGAGCATCCCACACAAACGAATGCTCCACATGCGGGTTTCACATGCCACCAACTACACTTTCACAGGCAACTTCAGCGCCACAGAAATTTTCAGATAGCCCTCAATGCAAAGGCTCTAGACGCAAATATTGGTGTGAGAGCTAATTCAATCAAGGAAACACTACATGTTGGTGAAGGGCATATTGAAGAAGGATCAGCCGAGTGGTTCTTGTGGGAGAACAACTCCATTTGGCCCACTAACTTCACACACTATCAGGCTTCCAAGCAGCTCTCAAGGAAACTCAGTTTTCACACTCTATGCTTAGTGCCCGTTGAGTGCCTAGGACTGAAATGAAACTTGGTGAACATCAAACACAAACGAATGCTCCACATGCGGGTTTCACATGCCACCAACTCCACATTCACAGGCAACTCCACATTCACAGCCGTTTTCATATAGCCCTCAATGCAAAGGCTCTAGACGCAAATATTGGTGTGAGAGCTAATTCAATCAAGGAAACACTGCATGTTGGTGAAGGGCATATTGAAGAAGGATAAACCGAGTGGTTCTTGTGGGAGAACAACTCCATTTGGCTCACTAACTTCACACACCATCAGGCTTCCAAGCAGCTCTCAAGGAAACTCAGTTTTCACACTCTATGCTTAATGCCCTTTGAGTGCATTATCTAGGAATGAACCTGCTAGAGCATCCCACACAAACGAATGCTCCACATGCGGGTTTCACATGCCACCAACTCCACATTCAAAGGCAACTTCAGCGCCACAGCCGTTTTCAGATAGCCCTCAATGCAAAGGCTCTAGACGCAAATATTGGTGTGAGAGCTAATTCAATCAAGGAAACACTGTATGTTGGTGAAGGGCATATTGAAGAAGGATCAACCGAGTGGTTCTTGTGGGAGAACAACTCCATTTGGCTCACTAACTTCACACACCATCAGGCTTCCAAGCAGCTCTCAAGGAAACTCAGTTTTCACACTCTATGCTTAGTGCCCTTTGAGTGCCTAGGACTGAAATGAAGCTTGGTGAGCATCCCACACAAACGAATGCTCCACATGCGGGTTTCACATGCCACCAACTCCACATTCTCAGGCAACTTCAACGCCACAACCGTTTTCAGATAGCCCTCAATGCAAATTCTCTAGACGCAAATATTGGTGTGAGAGCTAATTCAATCAAGGAAACACTGCATGTTGGTGAAGGGCATATTGAAGAAGGATCAGCCGAGTGGTTCTTGTGGGAGAACAACTCAATTTGGCTCACTAAGGTTACACACCAACAGGCTTCCAAGCAGCTCTCCAGGAAACTCAATTTTCACAGTCTATGCTTAGTGCTCTTTAAGTGCCTAGGACTGAAATGAAACTTGCTGAGCATCCCACACAAACGAATGCTCCACATGCGGGTTTCACATGCCACCAACTCCACATTCAAAGGCAACTTCAGCGCCACAGCCGTTTTCAGATAGCCCTCAATGCGATGGCTCTAGACGCAAATATTGGTGTGAGAGCTAATTCAATCAAGGAAACATTGCATGTTGGTGAAGGGCATATTGAAAAAGATCAGCCGAGTGGTTCTTGTGGGAGAACAACTCCATTTGGCTCACTAACTTCACACACCATCAGGCTTCCAAGAAGCTGTTAAGGAAACTCAGTTTTCACCCTCTATGCTTAGTGCCCTTTGAGTGCCTGGGACTTAAATGAAACATGGTGAGCATCCCACACAAACGAATGCTCCACATGCGGGTTTCACATGCCACCAACTCCACATTCTCAGGCAACTTCAGCACCACAGCCGTTTTCCGATAGCCCTCAATGCAAAGGCTCTAGACGCAAATATTGGTTGAGAGCTAATTCAATCAAGGAAACACTATATGTTGGTGAAGGGCATATTGAAGAAGGATCAGGGGAGTGGTTCTTGTGGGAGAACAACCCCATTTGGCTCACTAACTTCACACACCATCAGGCTTCCAAGCAGCTCTAAAGGAAACTCAGTTTTCACACTCTATGCTTAGTGCCCTTTGAGTGCCTAGGACTGAAATGAAGCTTGGTGAGCATCCCACACAAACGAATGCTCCACATGCGGGTTTCACATGCCACCAACTCCACATTCTCAGGCAACTTCAGCACCACAGCCCTTTTTAGATAGCAATCAATGAAAAGGCTCTAGACGCAAATATTGGTGTGAGAGCTAATTGAATCAAGGAAACACTGTATGTTGGTGAAGGGCATATTGAAGAAGGATCAACCGAGTGGTTCTTGTGGGAGAACAACTCCATTTGGCTCACTAACTTCACACACCATCAGGCTTCCAAGCAGCTCTCAAGGAAACTCAGTTTTCACACTCTATGCTTAGTGCCTTTTGAGTGCATTATCTAGGAATGAACCTGGTAGAGCATCCCACACAAACGAATGCTCCACATGAGGTTTTCACATGCCACCAACTCCACATTATCAGGCAACTTCAGCGCCACAGCTGTTTTCACATAGCCCTCAATGCAAAGGCTCTAGACGCAAATGTTGGTGTGAGAGCTAATTCAATCAAGGACACACTGCATGTTGGTGAAGGGCATATTGAAGAAGGATCAGCCGAGTGGTTCTTGAGGGGGAATAACTCCATTTGGCTCACTAACTTCACACACCATCAGGCTTCCAAGCAGCTCTCAAGGAATCTCCGTTTTCACACTCTATGCTTAGTGCCCTTTGAGTGCCTAGGACTGAAATGAAGCTTGGTGAGCATCCCACACAAACGAATGCTCCACATGCGGGTTTCACATGCCACCAACTACACTTTCACAGGCAACTTCAGCGCCACAGAAATTTTCAGATAGCCCTCAATGCAAAGGCTCTAGACGCAAATATTGGTGTGAGAGCTAATTCAATCAAGGAAACACTACATGTTGGTGAAGGGCATATTGAAGAAGGATCAGCCGAGTGGTTCTTGTGGGAGAACAACTCCATTTGGCCCACTAACTTCACACACTATCAGGCTTCCAAGCAGCTCTCAAGGAAACTCAGTTTTCACACTCTATGCTTAGTGCCCGTTGAGTGCCTAGGACTGAAATGAAACTTGGTGAACATCAAACACAAACGAATGCTCCACATGCGGGTTTCACATGCCACCAACTCCACATTCACAGGCAACTCCACATTCACAGCCGTTTTCATATAGCCCTCAATGCAAAGGCTCTAGACGCAAATATTGGTGTGAGAGCTAATTCAATCAAGGAAACACTGCATGTTGGTGAAGGGCATATTGAAGAAGGATAAACCGAGTGGTTCTTGTGGGAGAACAACTCCATTTGGCTCACTAACTTCACACACCATCAGGCTTCCAAGCAGCTCTCAAGGAAACTCAGTTTTCACACTCTATGCTTAATGCCCTTTGAGTGCATTATCTAGGAATGAACCTGCTAGAGCATCCCACACAAACGAATGCTCCACATGCGGGTTTCACATGCCACCAACTCCACATTCAAAGGCAACTTCAGCGCCACAGCCGTTTTCAGATAGCCCTCAATGCAAAGGCTCTAGACGCAAATATTGGTGTGAGAGCTAATTCAATCAAGGAAACACTGTATGTTGGTGAAGGGCATATTGAAGAAGGATCAACCGAGTGGTTCTTGTGGGAGAACAACTCCATTTGGCTCACTAACTTCACACACCATCAGGCTTCCAAGCAGCTCTCAAGGAAACTCAGTTTTCACACTCTATGCTTAGTGCCCTTTGAGTGCCTAGGACTGAAATGAAGCTTGGTGAGCATCCCACACAAACGAATGCTCCACATGCGGGTTTCACATGCCACCAACTCCACATTCTCAGGCAACTTCAACGCCACAACCGTTTTCAGATAGCCCTCAATGCAAATTCTCTAGACGCAAATATTGGTGTGAGAGCTAATTCAATCAAGGAAACACTGCATGTTGGTGAAGGGCATATTGAAGAAGGATCAGCCGAGTGGTTCTTGTGGGAGAACAACTCAATTTGGCTCACTAAGGTTACACACCAACAGGCTTCCAAGCAGCTCTCCAGGAAACTCAATTTTCACAGTCTATGCTTAGTGCTCTTTAAGTGCCTAGGACTGAAATGAAACTTGCTGAGCATCCCACACAAACGAATGCTCCACATGCGGGTTTCACATGCCACCAACTCCACATTCAAAGGCAACTTCAGCGCCACAGCCGTTTTCAGATAGCCCTCAATGCGATGGCTCTAGACGCAAATATTGGTGTGAGAGCTAATTCAATCAAGGAAACATTGCATGTTGGTGAAGGGCATATTGAAAAAGATCAGCCGAGTGGTTCTTGTGGGAGAACAACTCCATTTGGCTCACTAACTTCACACACCATCAGGCTTCCAAGAAGCTGTTAAGGAAACTCAGTTTTCACCCTCTATGCTTAGTGCCCTTTGAGTGCCTGGGACTTAAATGAAACATGGTGAGCATCCCACACAAACGAATGCTCCACATGCGGGTTTCACATGCCACCAACTCCACATTCTCAGGCAACTTCAGCACCACAGCCGTTTTCCGATAGCCCTCAATGCAAAGGCTCTAGACGCAAATATTGGTTGAGAGCTAATTCAATCAAGGAAACACTATATGTTGGTGAAGGGCATATTGAAGAAGGATCAGGGGAGTGGTTCTTGTGGGAGAACAACCCCATTTGGCTCACTAACTTCACACACCATCAGGCTTCCAAGCAGCTCTAAAGGAAACTCAGTTTTCACACTCTATGCTTAGTGCCCTTTGAGTGCCTAGGACTGAAATGAAGCTTGGTGAGCATCCCACACAAACGAATGCTCCACATGCGGGTTTCACATGCCACCAACTCCACATTCTCAGGCAACTTCAGCACCACAGCCCTTTTTAGATAGCAATCAATGAAAAGGCTCTAGACGCAAATATTGGTGTGAGAGCTAATTGAATCAAGGAAACACTGTATGTTGGTGAAGGGCATATTGAAGAAGGATCAACCGAGTGGTTCTTGTGGGAGAACAACTCCATTTGGCTCACTAACTTCACACACCATCAGGCTTCCAAGCAGCTCTCAAGGAAACTCAGTTTTCACACTCTATGCTTAGTGCCTTTTGAGTGCATTATCTAGGAATGAACCTGGTAGAGCATCCCACACAAACGAATGCTCCACATGAGGTTTTCACATGCCACCAACTCCACATTATCAGGCAACTTCAGCGCCACAGCTGTTTTCACATAGCCCTCAATGCAAAGGCTCTAGACGCAAATGTTGGTGTGAGAGCTAATTCAATTAAGGAAACACTGCATGTTGGTGAAGGGCATATTGAAGAAGGATCAGCCGAGTGGTTCTTGAGGGGGAATAACTCCATTTGGCTCACTAACTTCACACACCATTAGGCTTCCAAGCAGCTCTCAAGGAATCTCAGTTTTCACACTCTATGCTTAGTGCCCTTTGAGTGCCTAGGACTGAAATGAAGCTTGGTGAGCATCCCACACAAACGAATGCTCCACATGCGGGTTTCACATGCCACCAACTACACTTTCACAGGCAACTTCAGCGCCACAGCCGTTTTCAGATAGCCCTCAATGCAAAGGCTCTAGACGCAAATATTGGTGTGAGAGCTAATTCAATCAAGGAAACACTACATGTTGGTGAAGGGCATATTGAAGAAGGATCAGCCGAGTGGTTCTTGTGGGAGAACAACTCAATTTGGCTCACTAACGTTACACACCAACAGGCTTCCAAGCAGCTCTCCAGGAAACTCAATTTTCACAGTCTATGCTTAGTGCTCTTTGAGTGCCTAGGACTGAAATGAAACTTGCTGAGCATCCCACACAAACGAATGCTCAACATGCGGGTTTCACATGCCACCAACTCCACATTCAAAGGCAACTTCAGCGCCACAGCCGTTTTCAGATAGCCCTCAATGCAAAGGCTCTAGACTCAAATATTGGTTGAGAGCTAATTCAATCAAGGAAACAATGTATGTTGGTGAAGGGCATATTGAAGAAGGATCAGCCGAGTGGTTCTTGTGGGAGAACAACTCCATTTGGCTCACTAAATTCACACACTATCAGGCTTCCAATCAGCTCTCAAGGAATCTCAGTTTTCACACTCTATGCTTAGTGCCCTTTGAGTGCCTAGGACTGAAATGAAGCTTGGTGAGCATCCCACACAAACGAATGCTCCACATGCGGGTTTCACATGCCACCAACTCCACATTTTCAGGCAACTTCAGTGCCAAAACCGTTTTCAGATAGCCCACAATGCAATGGCTCTAGACGCAAATATTGGTGTGAGAGCTAATTCAATCAAGGAAACACTGCATGTTGGTGAAGGGCATATTGAAGAAGGATCAGCCGAGTGGTTCTTGTGGGAGAACAACTCCATTTGGCTCACTAACTTCACACACCATCAGGCTTCCAAGCAGCTCTCAAGGAAACTCAGTTTTCACACTCTATGCTTAGTGCCCTTTGAGTGCCTAGGACTGAAATGAAGCTTGGTGAGCATCCCACACAAACGAATGCTCCACATGCGGGTTTCACATACACCAACTCCACATTCACAGGCAACCTCATTGCCACAGCCATTTTCAGACCGTCCTCAATGCGAAGGCTCTAGACACAAATATTGGTGTGAGAGCTAATTCAATCAAGGAAACACTGCATGTTGGTGAAGGGCATATTGAAGAAGGATCAGCCGAGTGGTTCTTGTGGGAGAACAACTCCATTTGGCTCACTAACTTCACACACCATCAGGCTTCCAAGCAGCTCTCAAGGAAACTCAGTTTTCACACTCTATGCTTAGTGCCCGTTGAGTGCCTAGGACTGAAATGAAACTTGGTGAACATCCCACACAAACGAATGCTCCACATGCGGGTTTCACATGCCACCAACTCCACATTCACAGGCAACTCCACATTCACAGCCGTTTTCATATAGCCCTCAATGCAAAGGCTCTAGACGCAAATATTGGTGTGAGAGCTAATTCAATCAAGGAAACACTGCATGTTGGTGAAGGGCATATTGAAGAAGGATAAACCGAGTGGTTCTTGTGGGAGAACAACTCCATTTGGCTCACTAACTTCACACACCATCAGGCTTCCAAGCAGCTCTCAAGGAAACTCAGTTTTCACACTGTATGCTTAATGCCCTTTGAGTGCATTATCTAGGAATGAACCTGCTAGAGCATCCCACACAAACGAATGCTCCACATGCGGGTTTCACATGCCACCAACTCCACATTCACAGGCAACTTCAGCGCCACAGCCGTTTTCAGATAGCCCTCAATGCAAAGGCTCTAGACGCAAATATTGGTGTGAGAGCTAATTGAATCAAGGAAACACTGTATGTTGGTGAAGGGCATATTGAAGAAGGATCAACCGAGTGGTTCTTGTGGGAGAACAACTCCATTTGGCTCACTAACTTCACACACCATCAGGCTTCCAAGCAGCTCTCAAGGAAACTCAGTTTTCACACTCTATGCTTAGTGCCCTTTGAGTGCCTAGGACTGAAATGAAGCTTGGTGAGCATCCCACACAAACGAATGCTCCACATGCGGGTTTCACATGCCACCAACTCCACATTCTCAGGCAACTTCAACGCCACAACCGTTTTCAGATAGCCCTCAATGCAAATTCTCTAGACGCAAATATTGGTGTGAGAGCTAATTCAATCAAGGAAACACTGCATGTTGGTGAAGGGCATATTGAAGAAGGATCAGCCGAGTGGTTCTTGTGGGAGAACAACTCAATTTGGCTCACTAAGGTTACACACCAACAGGCTTCCAAGCAGCTCTCCAGGAAACTCAATTTTCACAGTCTATGCTTAGTGCTCTTTAAGTGCCTAGGACTGAAATGAAACTTGCTGAGCATACCACACAAACGAATGCTCCACATGCGGGTTTCACATGCCACCAACTCCACATTCAAAGGCAACTTCAGCGCCACAGCCGTTTTCAGATAGCCCTCAATGCAATGGCTCTAGACGCAAATATTGGTGTGAGAGCTAATTCAATCAAGGAAACATTGCATGTTGGTGAAGGGCATATTGAAAAAGATCAGCCGAGTGGTTCTTGTGGGAGAACAACTCCATTTGGCTCACTAACTTCACACACCATCAGGCTTCCAAGCAGCTGTTAAGGAAACTCAGTTTTCACCCTCTATGCTTAGTGCCCTTTGAGTGCCTGGGACTTAAATGAAACATGGTGAGCATCCCACACAAACGAATGCTCCACATGCGGGTTTCACATGCCACCAACTCCACATTCTCAGGCAACTTCAGCACCACAGCCGTTTTCAGATAGCCCTCAATGCAAAGGCTCTAGACGCAAATATTGGTTGAGAGCTAATTCAATCAAGGAAACACTGTATGTTGGTGAAGGGCATATTGAAGAAGGATCAACCGAGTGGTTCTTGTGGGAGAACAACCCCATTTGGCTCACTAACTTCACACACCATCAGGCTTCCAAGCAGCTCTCAAGGAAACTCAGTTTTCACACTCTATGCTTAGTGCCCTTTGAGTGCCTAGGACTGAAATGAAGCTTGCTGAGCATCCCACACAAACGAATGCTCCACATGCGGGTTTCACATGCCACCAACTCCACATTCTCAGGCAACTTCAGCACCACAGCCCTTTTTAGATAGCAATCAATGAAAAGGCTCTAGACGCAAATATTGGTGTGAGAGCTAATTGAATCAAGGAAACACTGTATGTTGGTGAAGGGCATATTGAAGAAGGATCAACCGAGTGGTTCTTGTGGGAGAACAACTCCATTTGGCTCACTAACTTCACACACCATCAGGCTTCCAAGCAGCTCTCAAGGAAACTCAGTTTTCACACTCTATGCTTAGTGCCTTTTGAGTGCATTATCTAGGAATGAACCTGGTAGAGCATCCCACACAAACGAATGCTCCACATGAGGTTTTCACATGCCACCAACTCCACATTCTCAGGCAACTTCAGCGCCACAGCTGTTTTCACATAGCCCTCAATGCAAAGGCTCTAGACGCAAATGTTGGTGTGAGAGCTAATTCAATTAAGGAAACACTGCATGTTGGTGAAGGGCATATTGAAGAAGGATCAGCCGAGTGGTTCTTGAGGGGGAATAACTTCTTTTGGCTCACTAACTTCACACACCATCAGGCTTCCAAGCAGCTGTTAAGGAAACTCAGTTTTCACCCTCTATGCTTAGTGCCCTTTGAGTGCCTGGGACATTAATGAAACATGGTGAGCATCCCACACAAATGAATGCTCCACATGCGGGTTTCACATGCCACCAACTCCACATTCTCAGGCAACTTCAGCACCACAGCCGTTTTCAGATAGCCCTCAATGCAAAGGCTCTAGACGCAAATATTGGTTGAGAGCTAATTCAATCAAGGAAACACTGTATGTTGGTGAAGGGCATATTGAAGAAGGATCAGGGGAGTGGTTCTTGTGGGAGAACAACCCCATTTGGCTCACTAACTTCACACACCATCAGGCTTCCAAGCAGCTCTCAAGGAAACTCAGTTTTCACACTCTATGCTTAGTGCCCTTTGAGTGCCTAGGACTGAAATGAAGCTTGGTGAGCATCCCACACAAACGAATGCTCCACATGCGGGTTTCACATGCCACCAACTACACTTTCACAGGCAACTTCAGCGCCACAGCCGTTTTCAGATCGCCCTCAATGCAAAGGCTCTAGACGCAAATATTGGTGTGAGAGCTAATTCAATCAAGGAAACACTACATGTTGGTGAAGGGCATATTGAAGAAGGATCAGCCGAGTGGTTCTTGTGGGAGAACAACTCAATTTGGCTCACTAACGTTACACACCAACAGGCTTCCAAGCAGCTCTCCAGGAAACTCAATTTTCACAGTCTATGCTTAGTGCTCTTTGAGTGCCTAGGACTGAAATGAAACTTGCTGAGCATCCCACACAAACGAATGCTCAACATGCGGGTTTCAAATGCCACCAACTCCACATTCAAAGGCAACTTCAGCGCCACAGCCGTTTTCAGATAGCCCTCAATGCAAAGGCTCTAGACTCAAATATTGGTTGAGAGCTAATTCAATCAAGGAAACAATGTATGTTGGTGAAGGGCATATTGAAGAAGGATCAGCCGAGTGGTTCTTGTGGGAGAACAACTCCATTTGGCTCACTAAATTCACACACTATCAGGCTTCCAATCAGCTCTCAAGGAATCTCAGTTTTCACACTCTATGCTTAGTGCCCTTTGAGTGCCTAGGACTGAAATGAAGCTTGGTGAGCATCCCACACAAACGAATGCTCCACATGCGAGTTTCACATGACACCAACTCCACATTCACAGGCAACCTCATTGCCACAGCCATTTTCAGATCGTCCTCAATGCAAAGGCTCTAGACACAAATATTGGTGTGAGAGCTAATTCAATCAAGGAAACACTGCATGTTGGTGAAGGGCATATTGAAGAAGGATCAGCCGAGTGGTTCTTGTGGGAGAACAACTCCATTTGGCTCACTAACTTCACACACCATCAGGCTTCCAAGCAGCTCTCAAGGAAACTCAGTTTTCACACTCTATGCTTAGTGCCCTTTGAGTGCCTAGGACTGAAATGAAGCTTGCTGAGCATCCCACACAAACGAATGCTCCACATGCGGGTTTCACATGCCACCAACTCCACATTCTCAGGCAACTTCCGCGCCACAGCCGTTTTCAGATAGCAATCAATGAAAAGGCTCTAGACGCAAGTTTTGGTGTGAGAGCTAATTGAATCAAGGAAACACTGTATGTTGGTGAAGGGCATATTGAAGAAGGATCAACCGAGTGGTTCTTGTGGGAGAACAACTCCATTTGGCTCACTAACTTCACACACCATCAGCCTTCCAAGCAGCTCTCAAGGAAACTCAGTTTTCACACTCTATGCTTAGTGCCTTTTGAGTGCATTATCTAGGAATGAACCTGGTAGAGCATCCCACACAAACGAATGCTCCATATGAGGTTTTCACATGACACCAACTCCACATTCTCAGGCAACTTCAGCGCCACAGCCGTTTTCAGATAGCCCTCAATGCAAAGGCTCTAGATGCAAATGTTGGTGTGAGAGCTAATTCAATCAAGGAAACACTGCATGTTGGTGGAGGGCATATTGAAGAAGGATCAGCCGAGTGGTTCTTGAGGGGGAATAACTCCATTTGGCTCACTAACTTCACACACCATCAGGCTTCCAAGCAGCTCTCAAGGAATCTCAGTTTTCACACTCTATGCTTAGTGCCCTTTGAGTGCCTAGGACTGAAATGAAGCTTGGTGAGCATCCCACACAAACGAATGCTCCACATGCGGGTTTCACATGCCACCAACTACACTTTCACAGGCAACTTCAGCGCCACAGAAATTTTCAGATAGCCCTCAATGCAAAGGCTCTAGACGCAAATATTGGTGTGAGAGCTAATTCAATCAAGGAAACACTACATGTTGGTGAAGGGCATATTGAAGAAGGATCAGCCGAGTGGTTCTTGTGGGAGAACAACTCCATTTGGCCCACTAACTTCACACACTATCAGGCTTCCAAGCAGCTCTCAAGGAAACTCAGTTTTCACACTCTATGCTTAGTGCCCGTTGAGTGCCTAGGACTGAAATGAAACTTGGTGAACATCCCACACAAACGAATGCTCCACATGCGGGTTTCACATGCCACCAACTCCACATTCACAGGCAACTCCACATTCACAGCCGTTTTCATATAGCCCTCAATGCAAAGGCTCTAGACGCAAATATTGGTTGAGAGCTAATTCAATCAAGGAAACACTGCATGTTGGTTAAGGGCATATTGAAGAAGGATAAACCGAGTGGTTCTTGTGGGAGAACAACTCCATTTGGCTCACTAACTTCACACACCATTATGCTTCCAAGCAGCTGTCAAGGAAACTCAGTTTTCACACTCTATGCTTAGTGCCCTTTGAGTGCATTATCTAGGAATGAACCTGCTAGAGCATCCCACACAAACGAATGCTCCACATGCGGGTTTCACATGCCACCAACTCCACATTCACAGGCAACTTCAGCGCCACAGCCGTTTTCAGATAGCCCTCAATGCAAAGGCTCTAGACGCAAATATTGGTGTGAGAGCTAATTCAATCAAGGAAACACTGTATGTTGGTGAAGGGCATATTGAAGAAGGATCAACCGAGTGGTTCTTGTGGGAGAACAACTCCATTTGGCTCACTAACTTCACACACCATCAGGCTTCCAAGCAGCTCTCAAGGAAACTCAGTTTTCACACTCTATGCTTAGTGCCCTTTGAGTGCCTAGGACTGAAATGAAGCTTGGTGAGCATCCCACACAAACGAATGCTCCACATGCGGGTTTCACATGCCACCAACTCCACATTCTCAGGCAACTTCAATGCCACAACCGTTTTCAGATAGCCCTCAATGCAAATTCTCTAGACGCAAATATTGGTGTGAGAGCTAATTCAATCAAGGAAACACTGTATGTTGGTGAAGGGCATATTGAAGAAGGATCAGCCGAGTGGTTCTTGTGGGAGAACAACTCCATTTGGCCCACTAACTTCACACACTATCAGGCTTCCAAGCAGCTCTCAAGGAAACTCAGTTTTCACACTCTATGCTTAGTGCCCGTTGAGTGCCTAGGACTGAAATGAAACTTGGTGAACATCCCACACAAACGAATGCTCCACATGCGGGTTTCACATGCCACCAACTCCACATTCACAGGCAACTCCACATTCACAGCCGTTTTCATATAGCCCTCAATGCAAAGGCTCTAGACGCAAATATTGGTGTGAGAGCTAATTCAATCAAGGAAACACTGCATGTTGGTTAAGGGCATATTGAAGAAGGATAAACCGAGTGGTTCTT
The DNA here is from genome assembly GCF_030435755.1 of Ochotona princeps. Lineage (NCBI taxonomy): Eukaryota > Metazoa > Chordata > Mammalia > Lagomorpha > Ochotonidae > Ochotona > Ochotona princeps. The sequence continues at coordinate 7,254 of NW_026698826.1, read as the reverse complement.
GTGGGAGAACAACTCCATTTGGCTCACTAACTTCACACACCATTATGCTTCCAAGCAGCTGTCAAGGAAACTCAGTTTTCACACTCTATGCTTAGTGCCCTTTGAGTGCATTATCTAGGAATGAACCTGCTAGAGCATCCCACACAAACGAATGCTCCACATGCGGGTTTCACATGCCACCAACTCCACATTCACAGGCAACTTCAGCGCCACAGCCGTTTTCAGATAGCCCTCAATGCAAAGGCTCTAGACGCAAATATTGGTGTGAGAGCTAATTCAATCAAGGAAACACTGTATGTTGGTGAAGGGCATATTGAAGAAGGATCAACCGAGTGGTTCTTGTGGGAGAACAACTCCATTTGGCTCACTAACTTCACACACCATCAGGCTTCCAAGCAGCTCTCAAGGAAACTCAGTTTTCACACTCTATGCTTAGTGCCCTTTGAGTGCATTATCTAGGAATTAACCTGGTAGAGCATCCCACACAAACGAATGCTCCACATGCGGGTTTCACATGCCACCAACTCCACATTCTCAGGCAACTTCAGCGCCACAGCCGTTTTCAGATAGCCCTCAATGCAAAGGCTCTAGACGCAAATATTGGTGTGAGAGCTAATTGAATCAAGGAAACACTGTATGTTGGTGAAGGGCATATTGAAGAAGGATCAACCGAGTGGTTCTTGTGGGAGAACAACTCCATTTGGCTCACTAACTTCACACACCATTATGCTTCCAAGCAGCTCTCAAGGAAACTCAGTTTTCACACTCTATGCTTAGTGCCTTTTGAGTGCATTATCTAGGAATGAACCTGGTAGAGCATCCCACACAAACGAATGCTCCACATGAGGTTTTCACATGCCACCAACTCCACATTCTCAGGCAACTTCAGCGCCACAGCTGTTTTCAGATAGCCCTCAATGCAAAGGCTCTACACGCAAATGTTGGTGTGAGAGCTAATTCAATCAAGGAAACACTGCATGTTGGTGAAGGGCATATTGAAGAAGGATCAGCCGAGTGGTTCTTGAGGGGGAATAACTCCATTTGGCTCACTAACTTCACACACCATCAGGCTTCCAAGCAGCTCTCAAGGAATCTCAGTTTTCACACTCTATGCTTAGTGCCCTTTGAGTGCCTAGGACTGAAATGAAGCTTGGTGAGCATCCCACACAAACGAATGCTCCACATGCGGGTTTCACATGCCACCAACTACACTTTCACAGGCAAATTCAGCGCCACAGCCGTTTTCCAGATAGCCCTCAATACAAAGGCTCTAGACGCAAATATTGGTGTGAGAGCTAATTCAATCAAGGAAACACTACATGTTGGTGAAGGGCATATTGAAGAAGGATCAGCCCGAGTGGTTCTTGTGGGAGAACAACTCAATTTGGCTCACTAACGTTACACACCAACAGCCTTCCAAGCAGCTCTCCAGGAAACTCAATTTTCACAGTCTATTGCTTAGTGCTCTTTGAGTGCCTAGGACTGAAATGAAACTTGCTGAGCATCCCACACAACGAATGCTCAACATGAGGGTTTCACATGCCACCAACTCCACGTTCACAGGCAACTTCAGCGCCACAGCCGTTTTCAGATAGCCCTCAATGAATGGCTCTAGACGCAAATATTGGTGTGAGAGCTAATTCAATCAAGGAAACATTGCATGGTTGGTGAAGGGGCATATTGAAGAAGGATCAGCCGAGTGGTTCTTGTGGGAGAACAACTCCATTTGGCTCACTAACTTCACACACCATCAGGCTTCCAAGCAGCTCTCAAGGAAACTCAGTTTTCACCCTCTATGCTTAGTGCCCTTTGAGTGCCTGGACTTAAATGAAACATGGTGAGCATCCCACACAAATGAATGCTCCACATGCGGGTTTCACATGCCACCAACTCCACATTCTCAGGCAACTTCAGCCGCCACAGCCGTTTTCAGATAGCCCTCAATGCAAAGGCTCTAGACTCAAATATTGGTGTGAGAGCTAATTCAATCAAGGAAACACAGCGTGTTAGTGAAGGGCATATTGAAGAAGGATCAGCCGAGTGGATGTTGTGGGAGAACAACTCCATTTGGCTCACTAACTTCACCACACCATCTAGGCTTCCAAGCAGCTCTCAAGGAAACTCAGTTTTTCCACACTCTATGCTTAGTGCCCTTTGAGTGCCTAGGACTGAAATGAAGCTTGCTGAGCATCCCCACACAAACGAATGCTCCACATGCGGGTTTCACATACCACCAACGCCACATCCTCAGGGAACTTCAGCGCCACAAACCGTTTTCAGATAGCCCTCAATGCAAAGGTTCTAGACGCAAAGATTGGTGTGAGAGCTAATTCAATCAAGGAAACACTTGCATGTTGGTGAAGGGCATATTGAAGAAGGATCAGCCGAGTGGTTCTTGTGGGAGAACAACTCCATTTGGCTCACTAACTTCACACACCATCAGGCTTCCAAGCAGCTCTCAAGGAAACTCAGTTTTCACACTCTATGCTTAGTGCCCTTATGAGTGCCTAGGACTGAAATGAAACCTGGTGAGCATCCCACACAAACGAATGCTCCACATGCGGGTTTTCACATGCCACCAACTCCACATTCTCAGGCAACTTCCTCGCCACAAGCCGTTTTCAGATAGCCCTCAATGCAAAGGCTCTAGACGCAAATATTGGTGTGAGAGCTAATTCAATCAAGGAAAACACTGCATGTTGGTGAAGGGCATATTGAAGAAGGATCAGCCGAGTGAGTTCTTGTGGGAGAACAACTCCATTTGGCTCACTAACTTCACACACCATCAGGCTTCCAAGCAGCTCTCAAGGAAACTCAGTTTTCACACTCTATGCTTAGTGCCCTTTGAGTGCCTAGGACTGAATGAAGCTTGGTGAGCATCCCACACAATCGAATGCTCCACATGCGGGTTTCACATGCCACCAACTCCACATTCTCAGGCAACTTCAGCGCCACAGCCGTTTTAAGATAGCAATCAATGCAGAGGTTCTAGACGCAAATATTGGTGTGAGAGCTAATTCAATCAAGGAAACACAGCCTGTTAGTGAAGGGCATATTGAAGAAGGATCAGCCGAGTGGTTCTTGTGGGAGAACAACTCCATTTGGCTCACTAACTTCACACACCATCAGGCTTCCAAGCAGCTCTCAGGAAAACTCAGTTTTCACACTCTATGCTTAGTGCCCTTTGAGTGCCTAGGACTGAAATGAAGCTTAGTGAGCATCCCAAACAAACGAATGCTCCACATGCGGGGTTTCACATGCCACCAACTTCACATTCTCAGGCAACTTGAGCGCCACAAGCCGTTTTCAGATAGCCCTCAATGCAAAGGCTCAAGACGCAAATATTGGTGTGAGAGCTAATTCAATCAAGGAAACACTGCATGTTGGTGAAGGGCATATTGAAGAAGGATCAGCCGAGTGGTTCTTGTGGGAGAACAACTCCATTTGGCCCACTAACTTCACACACCATCAGGCTTCCAAGCAGCTCTCAAGGAAACTCAGTTTTCACACTCTATGCTTAGTGCCCTTTGAGTGCATTATCTAGGATTGAACCTGCTAGAGCATCCCACACAAACGAATGCTCCACATGCGGGTTTCACATGCCACCAACGCCACATTCTCAGACAAATTAGCACCACAGCCGTTTTCAGATAGCCCTCAATGCAAAGGCTCTAGACGCAAATATTGGTGTGAGAGCTAATTCAATCAAGGAAACACTGCATGTTGGTGAAGGGCATATTGAAGAAGGATCAGCCGAGTGGTTCTTGTGGGAGAACAACTCCATTTGGCTCACTAACTTCACACACCATCAGGCTTCCAAGCAGCTCTCAAGGAAACTCAGTTTTCACACTCTATGCTTAGTGCCCTTTGAGTGCCTAGGATGAAATGAAGCTTGGTGAGCATCCCACACAAACGAATGCTCCACATGCGGGTTTCACATGCCTCCAACTCCACATTCTCAGGCAACTTCAGCGCCACAGCCGTTTTCAGATAGCCCTCAATGCAAAGGCTCTAGACACAAATATTGGTGTGAGAGCTAATTCAATCAAGGAAACACTGCATGTTGGTGAAGGACATATTGAAGAATGATCAGCCGAGTGGTTCTTGTGGGAGAACAACTCCATTTGGCTCACTAACTTCACACACCATCAGGCTTCCAAGCAGCTCTCAAGGAAACTCAGTTTTCACACTGTATGCTTAGTGCCCTTTGAGTGCATTATCTAGGAATTGAACATGTTAGAGCATCCCACACAAACGAATGCTCCACATGCGGGTTTCACATGCCACCAACTCCACATTCTCAGGCAACTTCAGCGCCACAGCCGTTTTCAGATAGCCCTCAATGCAAAGGCTCTAGACGCAAATATTGGTGTGAGAGCTAATTCAATCAAGGAAACACTGCATGTTGGTGAAGGGCATATTGAGGAAGGAGCAGCCGAGTGGTTCTTGTGGGAGAACAACTCCATTTGGCTCACTAACTTCACACACCATCAGGCTTCCAAGCAGCTCTCAAGGAAACTCAGTTTTCACACTCTATGCTTAGTGCCCTTTGAGTGCATTATCTAGGAATGAACCTGGTAGAGCATCCCACACAAACGAATGCTCCACATGCGGGTTTCACATGCCACCAACTCCACATTCTCAGGCAACTCAGCGCCACAGCAGTTATCAGACAGCCCTCAATGCAAAGGTTGTATATGCAAATATTGGTGTGAGAGCTAATGCAATCAAGGAAACACTGCATGTTGGTGAAGGGCATATTGAAGAAGGATCAGCCGAGTGGTTCTTGTGGGAGAACAACTCCATTTGGCGCACTAACTTCACACACCATCAGGCTTCCAAGCATGCTCTCAAGGAAACTCAGTTTTCACATTCTATGCTTAGTGCCCTTTGAGTGCCTAGGACTGAAATGAAGCTTGGTGAGCATGCCACACAAACGAATGCTCTCACATGCGGGTTTCCACATGCCACCAACTCCACATTCACAGGCAACTTCAGCGCCACAGCCGTTTTTAGATAGCCCTCAATGCAAAGGCTCAGGACGCATAGATTGGTGTGAGAGCTAATTCAATCAAGGAAACACAGCATGTTGGTGAAGGGCTTATTGAAGAAGGATCAGCCGAGTGGTTCTTGTGGGAGAACAACTCCATTTGGCTCACTAACTTCACACACCATCAGGCTTCCAAGCAGCTCTCAAGGAAACTCAGTTTTCACACTCTATGCTTAGTGCCCTTTGAGTGCCTAGGACTGAAATGAAGCTTGGTGAGCATCCCACACAATCGAATGCTCCACATGCGGGTTTCACATGCCACCAACTCCACATTCTCAGGCAACTTCAGCGCCACAGCCGTTTTAAGATAGCAATCAATGCAGAGGTTCTAGACGCAAATATTGGTGTGAGGAGCTATTCAATCAATGGAAACACAGCCTGTTAGTGAAGGGCATATTGAAGAAGGATCAGCCGAGTGGTTCTTGTGGGAGAACAACTCCATTTGGCTCACTAACTTCACACACCATCAGGCTTCCAAGCAGCTCTCAGGAAAACTCAGTTTTCACACTCTATGCTTAGTGCCCTTTGAGTGCCTAGGACTGAAATGAAGCTTAGTGAGCATCCCAAACAAACGAATGCTCCACATGCGGGTTTCACATGCCACCAACTTCACATTCTCAGGCAACTTGAGCGCCACAGCCGTTTTCAGATAGCCCTCAATGCAAAGGCTCAAGACGCAAATATTGGTGTGAGAGCTAATTCAATCAAGGAAACACTGCATGTTGGTGAAGGGCATATTTGAAGAAGGATCAGCCGAGTGGTTCTTGTGGGAGAACAACTCCATTTGGCCCACTAACTTCACACACCATCAGGCTTCCAAGCAGCTCTCAAGGAAACTCAGTTTTCACACTCTATGCTTTGTGCCCTTTGAGTGCATTATCTAGGATTGAACCTGCTAGAGCATCCCACACAAACGAATGCTCCACATGCGGGTTTCACATGCACCAACGCCACATTCTCAGACAAATTAGCACCACAGCCGTTTTCAGATAGCCCTCAATGCAAAGGCTCTAGACGCAAATATTGGTGTGAGAGCTAATTCAATCAAAGGAAACACTGCATGTTGGTGAAGGGCATATTGAAGAAGGATCAGCCGAGTGGTTCTTGTGGAGAACAACTCCATTTGGCTCACTAACTTCACACACCATCAGGCTTCCAAGCAGCTCTCAAGGAAACTCAGTTTTCACACTCTATGCTTAGTGCCCTTTGAGTGCCTAGGATGAAATGAAGCTTGGTGAGCATCCCACACAAACGAATGCTCCACATGCGGGTTTCACATGCCACCAACTCCACATTCTCAGGCAACTTCAGCGCCACAGCCGTTTTCAGATAGCCCTCAATGCAAAAGGCTCTAGACACAAATATTGTGTGTGAGAGCTAATTCAATCAAGTGAAACACTGCATGTTGGTGAAGGACATATTGAAGAATGATCAGCCGAGTGGTTCTTGTGGGAGAACAACTCCATTTGGCTCACTAACTTCACACACCATCAGGCTTCCAAGCAGCTCTCAAGGAAACTCAGTTTTCACACTGTATGCTTAGTGCCCTTTGAGTGCATTATCTAGGAATGAACATGTTAGAGCATCCCACACAAACGAATGCTCCACATGCGGGTTTCACATTGCCACCAACTCCACATTCTCAGGCAACTTCAGCGCCACAGCCGTTTTCAGATAGCCCTCAATGCAAAGGCTCTAGACGCAAATATTGGTGTGAGAGCTAAATCAATCAAGGAAACACTGCATGTTGGTGAAGGGCATATTGAGGAAGGAGCAGCCGAGTGGTTCTTGTGGGAGAACAACTCCATTTGGCTCACTAACTTCACACACCATCAGGCTTCCAAGCAGCTCTCAAGGAAACTCAGTTTTCACACTCTATGCTTAGTGCCCTTTGAGTGCATTATCTAGGAATGAACCTGGTAGAGCATCCCACACAAACGAATGCTCCACATGCGGTTTCACATGCCACCAACTCCACATTCTCAGGCAACTTCAGCGCCCACAGGCAGTTATCAGACAGCCCTCAATGCAAAGGTTGTATATGCAAATATTGGTGTGAGAGCTAATGCAATCAAGGAAACACTGCATGTTGGTGAAGGGCATATTGAAGAAGGATCAGCCGAGTGGTTCTTGTGGGAGAACAACTCCATTTGGCGCACTAACTTCACACACCATCAGGCTTCCAAGCAAGCTCTCAAGAAACT
>NW_026698825.1:0-58371 GCF_030435755.1 Ochotona princeps | reverse complement strand
TGGCGCTGAAGTTGCCTGTGAATGTGGAGTTGGTGTCATGTGAAACCCGCATGTGGAGCATTCGTTTGTGTGGCATGCTCTACCAGGTTCATTTCAGTCCTAGCCATACAAAGGGCACTAAGCATAGAGTGTGAAAACTGAGTTTCCTTGAGAGCTGCTTGGAAGCCTGATGGTGTGTGAAGTTAGTGAGCCAAATGGAGTTGTTCTCCCACAAGAACCACTCGGCTGATCCTTCTTCAATATGCCCTTCACCAACATGCAGTGTTTCCTTGATTGAATTAGCTCTCAAACCAATATTTGCGTCTAGAGCCTTTGCATTGAGGGCTATCTGAAAACGGCTGTGGCGCTGAAGTTGCCTGTGAATGTGGAGTTGGTGGCATGTGAAACCCGCATGTGGAGCATTCGTTTGTGTGGGATGCTCTACCAGGTTCATTCCTAGTCTAGGCACTGAAAGGGCACTAAGCATAGAGTGTGAAAACTGAGTTTCCTTGAGAGCTGCTTGGAAGCCTGATGGTGTGTGAAGTTAGTGAGCCAAATGGAGTTGTTCTCCCACAAGAACCACTCGGCTGATCCTTCTTCAATATGCCCTTCACCAACATGCAGTGTTTCCTTGATTGAATTAGCTCTCACACCAATATTTGCGTCTAGAGCCTTTGCATTGAGGGCTATCTGAAAACGGCTGTGGCGCTGAAGTTGCCTGTGAATGTGGAGTTGGTGGCATGTGAAACGCGCATGTGGAGCATTCGTTTGTGTGGGATGCTCTACCAGGTTCATTCCTAGATAATGCACTCAAAGGGCACTAAAGCATAGAGTGTGAAAACTGAGTTTCCTTGAAAGCTGCTTGGAAGCCTGATGGTGTGTGAAGTTAGTGAGCAAATGGAGTTGTTCTCCCACAAGAACCACTCGGCTGATCCTTCTTCAATATGCCCTTCACCAACATGCAGTGTTTCCTTGATTGAATTAGCTCTCACACCAATATTTGCGTCTAGAGCCTTTGCATTGAGGGCTATCTGAAAACGGCTGTGGCGCTGAAGTTGCCTGTGAATGTGGAGTTGGTGGCATGTGAAACCCGCATGTGGAGCATTCGTTTGTGTGGGATGCTCTACCAGGTTCATTCCTAAATAATGCACTCAAAGGGCACTAAGCATAGAGTGTGAAAACTGAGTTTCCTTGAGAGCTGCTTGGAAGCCTGATGGTGTGTGAAGTTAGTGAGCCAAATGGAGTTGTTCTCCCACATGAACCACTCGGCTGATCCTTCTTCAATATGCCCTTCACCAACATGCAGTGTTTCCTTGATTGAATTAGCTCTCACACCAATATTTGCGTCTAGAGCCTTTGCTTTGAGGGCTATCTGAAAACGGCTGTGGCGTTGAAGTTGCCTGTGAATGTGGAGGTGGTGGCATGTGAAACCCGTATGTGGAGCATTTGTTTGTGTGGGATGCTCTACCAGGTTCATTCCTAGATAATGCACTCAAAGGGCACTAAGCATAGAGTGTGAAAACTGAGTTTCCTTGAGAGCTGCTTGGAAGCCTGATGGTGTGTGAAGTTAGTGAGCCAAATGGAGTTGTTCTCCCACAAGAACCACTCGGCTGATGCTTCTTCAATATGCCCTTCACCAACATACAGCGTTTCCTTGATTGAATTAGCTCTCACACCAATATTTGCGTCTAGAGCCTTTGCACTGAGGGCTATCTGAAAACGGCTGTGGCGCTGAAGTTGCCTGTGAATGTGGAGTTGGTGGCATGTGAAAGCCGCGTGTGGAGCATTCGTTTGTATTGGATGCTGACCAAGCTTCATTTCAGTCCTAGGCACACAAAGAGCACTAAGCATAGAGTGTGAAAACTGAGTTTCCTTGAGAGCTGCTTGGAAGCCTGATGGTGTGTGAAGTTAGTGAGCCAAATGGAGTTGTTCTCCCACAAGAACCACTCGGCTGATCCTTCTTCAATATGCCCTTCACCAACATGCAGTGTTTCCTTGATTGAATTAGCTCTCACACCAATATTTGCGTCTAGAGCCTTTGCATTGAGGGCTATCTGAAAACGGCTGTGGCGCTGAAGTTGCCTGTGAATGTGGAGGTGGTGCATGTGAAACCCGCATGTGGAGCATTCGTTTGTGTGGGATGCTCTACCAGGTTCATTCCTAGATAATGCACTCAAAGGGCACTAAACATAGAGTGTGAAAACTGAGTTTCCTTGAGAGCTGCTTGGAAGCCTGATGGTGTGTGAAGTTAGTGAGTCAAATGGAGTTGTTCTCCCACAAGAACCACTCGGCTGATCCTTCTTCAATATGCCCTTCACCAACATGCAGTGTTTCCTTGATTGAATTAGCTCTCACACCAATATTTGCGTCTAGAGCCTTTGCATTGAGGGCTATCTGAAAACGGCTGTGGCGCTGAAGTTGCCTGTGAATGTGGAGTTGGTGGCATGTGAAACCCGCATGTGGAGCATTCGTTTGTGTGGGATGCTCTACCAGGTTCATTCCTAAATAATGCACTCAAAGGGCACTAAGCATAGAGTGTGAAAACTGAGTTTCCTTGAGAGCTGCTTGGAAGCCTGATGGTGTGTGAAGTTAGTGAGCCAAATGGAGTTGTTCTCCCACATGAACCACTCGGCTGATCCTTCTTCAATATGCCCTTCACCAACATGCAGTGTTTCCTTGATTGAATTAGCTCTCACACCAATATTTGCGTCTAGAGCCTTTGCTTTGAGGGCTATCTGAAAACGGCTGTGGCGTTGAAGTTGCCTGTGAATGTGGAGGTGGTGGCATGTGAAACCCGTATGTGGAGCATTTGTTTGTGTGGGATGCTCTACCAGGTTCATTCCTAGATAATGCACTCAAAGGGCACTAAGCATAGAGTGTGAAAACTGAGTTTCCTTGAGAGCTGCTTGGAAGCCTGATGGTGTGTGAAGTTAGTGAGCCAAATGGAGTTGTTCTCCCACAAGAACCACTCGGCTGATGCTTATTCAATATGCCCTTCACCAACATACAGCGTTTCCTTGATTGAATTAGCTCTCAAACCAATATTTGCGTCTAGAGCCTTTGCACTGAGGGCTATCTGAAAACGGCTGTGGCGCTGAAGTTGCCTGTGAATGTGGAGTTGGTGGCATGTGAAACCCGCGTGTGGAGCATTCGTTTGTATTGGATGCTGACCAAGCTTCATTTCAGTCCTAGGCACACAAAGAGCACTAAGCATAGAGTGTGAAAACTGAGTTTCCTTGAGAGCTGCTTGGAAGCCTGATGGTGTGTGAAGTTAGTGAGCCAAATGGAGTTGTTCTCCCACAAGAACCACTCGGCTGATCCTTCTTCAATATGCCCTTCACCAACATGCAGTGTTTCCTTGATTGAATTAGCTCTCACACCAATATTTGCGTCTAGAGCCTTTGCATTGAGGGCTATCTGAAAACGGCTGTGGCGCTGAAGTTGCCTGTGAATGTGGAGTTGGTGGCATGTGAAACCCGCATGTGGAGCATTCGTTTGTGTGGGATGCTCTATCAGGTTCATTCCTAGATCATGCACTCAAAGGGCACTAAGCATAGAGTGTGAAAACTGAGTTTCCTTGAGAGCTGCTTGGAAGCCTGATGGTGTGTGAAGTTAGTGAGCCAAATGGAGTTGTTCTCCCACAAGAACCACTCGGCTGATCCTTCTTCAATATGCCCTTCACCAACATGCAGTGTTTCCTTGATTGAATTAGCTCTCACACCAATATTTGCGTCTAGAGCCTTTGCATTGAGGGCTATCTGAAAACGGCTTTGGCACTGAAGTTTCCTGTGAATGTGGAGTTGGTGGCATGTGAAACCCGCATGTGGAGCATCCCTTTTTGTGGGATGCTCTCCAAGCTTCATTTCAGTCCTAGGCACACAAAGGGCACTAAGCATAGAGTGTGAAAACTGAGTTTCCTTGAGAGCTGCTTGGAAGCCTGATGGTGTGTGAATTTAGGGAGCCAAATGGAGTTGTTCTCCCACAAGAACCACTCGGCTGATCCTTCTTCAATATGCCCTTCACCAACATGCAGTGTTTTCTTGATTGAATTAGCTCTCACACCAATATTTGCATCTAGAGCCTTTGCTTTGAGGGCTATCTGAAAACGGCTGTGGCGCTGAAGTTGCCTGTGAATGTGGAGTTGGTGGCATGTGAAACCCGCATGTGGAGCATTCGTTTGTGTGGGATGCTCTCCAAGCTTCATTTCAGTCCTAGGCACTCAAAGGGCACTAAGCATAGAGTGTGAAAACTGAGTTTCCTTGAGAGCTGCTTGGAAGCCTGATGGTGTGTGAAGTTAGTGAGCCAAATGGAGTTGTTCTCCCACAAGAACCACTCGGCTGATCCTTCTTCAATATGCCCTTCACCAACATGCAGTGTTTCCTTGATTGAATTAGCTCTCACACCAATATTTGCGTCTAGAGCCTTTGCATTGAGGGCTATCTGAAAACGGCTGTGGCACTGAAGTTGCCTGTGAATGTGGAGTTGGTGGCATGTGAAACCCGCATGTGGAGCATTCGTTTGTGTGGGATGCTGACCAAGCTTCATTTCAGTCCTAGGCACACAAAGAGCACTAAGCATAGAGTGTGAAAACTGAGTTTGCTTGAGAGCTGCTTGGAAGCCTGATGGTGTGTGAAGTTAGTGAGCCAAATGGAGTTGTTCTCCCACAAGAACCACTCGGCTGATCCTTCTTCAATATGCCCTTCACCAACATGCAGTGTTTCCTTGATTGAATTAGCTCTCACACCAATATTTGCGTCTAGAGCCTTTGCTTTGAGGGCTATCTGAAAACGGCTGTGGCGCTGAAGTTGCCTGTGAATGTGGAGTTGGTGGCATGTGAAACCCGCATGTGGAGCATTCGTTTGTGTGGGATGCTCTACCAGGTTCATTCCTAGATAATGCACTGAAAGGGCACTAAGCATAGAGTGTGAAAACTGAGTTTCCTTGAGAGCTGCTTGGAAGCCTGATGGTGTGTGAAGTTAGTGAGCCAAATGGAGTTGTTCTCCCACAAGAACCACTCGGCTGATCCTTCTTCAATATGCCCTTCACCAACATGCAGTGTTTCCTTGATTGAATTAGCTCTCACACCAATATTTGCGTCTAGAGCCTTTGCATTGAGGGCTATCTGAAAACAGCTGTGGCGCTGAAGTTGCCTGTGAATGTGGAGTTGGTGGCATGTGAAACCCGCATGTGGAGCATTCCTTTATGTGGGATGCTCTACCAGGTTCATTCCTAGATAATGCACTCAAAGGGCACTAAGCATAGAGTGTGAAAACTGAGTTTCCTTGAGAGCTGCTTGGAAGCCTGATGGTGTGTGAAGTTAGTGAGCCAAATGGAGTTGTTCTCCCACAAGAACCACTCGGCTGATCCTTCTTCAATATGCCCTTCACCAACATGCAGTGTTTCCTTGATTGAATTAGCTCACACACCAATATTTGCGTCTAGAGCCTTTGCATTGAGGGCTATCTGAAAACGGCTGTGGCGCTGAAGTTGCCTGTGAATGTGGAGATGGTGGCATGTGAAACCCGCATGTGGAGCATTCGTTTGTGTGGGATGCTCTACCAGGTTCATTCCTAGATAATGCACTCAAAGGGCACTAAGCATAGAGTGTGAAAACTGAGTTTCCTTGAGAGCTGCTTGGAAGCCTGATGGTGTGTGAAGTTAGTGAGCCAAATGGAGTTGTTCTCCCACAAGAACCACTCAGCTGATCCTTCTTCAATATGCCCTTCACCAACATGCAGTGTTTCCTTGATTGAATTAGCTCTCACACCAATATTTGCGTCTAGAGCCTTTGCATTGAGGGCTATCTGAAAACGGCTGTGGCGCTGAAGTTGCCTGTGAATGTGGAGTTGGTGGCATGTGAAACCCGCATGTGGAGCATTCATTTATGTGGGATGCTCTCCAAGCTTCATTTCAGTCCTGGGCACTCAAAGGGCACTAAGCATAGAGTGTGAAAACTGAGTTTCCTTGAGAGCTGCTTGGAAGCCTGATGGTGTGTGAAGTTAGTGAGCCAAATGGAGTTGTTCTCCCACAAGAACCACTCGGCTGATCCTTCTTCAATATGCCCTTCACCAACATGCAGTGTTTCCTTGATTGAATTAGCTCTCACACCAATATTTGCGTCTAGAGCCTTTGCATTGAGAGCTATCTGAAAACGGCTGTGGCGCTGAAGTTGCCTGTGAATGTGGAGTTGGTGGCATGTGAAACCCGCATGTGGAGCATTCGTTTGTGTGGGATGCTCTACCAGGTTCATTCCTAGATAATGCACTCAAAGGGCACTAAGCATAGAGTGTGAAAACTGAGTTTCCTTGAGAGCTGCTTGGAAGCCTGATGGTGTGTGAAGTTAGTGAGCCAAATGGAGTTGTTCTCCCACAAGAACCACTCAGCTGATCCTTCTTCAATATGCCCTTCACCAACATGCAGTGTTTCCTTGATTGAATTAGCTCTCACACCAATATTTGCGTCTAGAGCCTTTGCATTGAGGGCTATCTGAAAACGGCTGTGGCGCTGAAGTTGCCTGTGAATGTGGAGTTGGTGGCATGTGAAACCCGCATGTGGAGCATTCATTTATGTGGGATGCTCTCCAAGCTTCATTTCAGTCCTGGGCACTCAAAGGGCACTAAGCATAGAGTGTGAAAACTGAGTTTCCTTGAGAGCTGCTTGGAAGCCTGATGGTGTGTGAAGTTAGTGAGCCAAATGGAGTTGTTCTCCCACAAGAACCACTCGGCTGATCCTTCTTCAATATGCCCTTCACCAACATGCAGTGTTTCCTTGATTGAATTAGCTCTCACACCAATATTTGCGTCTAGAGCCTTTGCATTGAGGGCTATCTGAAGACGACTGTGGCGCTGAAGTTGCCTGTGAATGTGGAGTTGGTGGCATGTGATACCCGCATGTGGAGCATTCGTTTGTGTGGGATGCTCTACCATGTTCACTCCAAGATAATGCACTCAAAGGGCACTAAGCATAGAGTGTGAAAACTGAGTTTCCTTGAGAGCTGCTTGGAAGCCTGATGGTGTGTGAAGTTAGTGAGCCAAATGGAGTTGTTCTCCCACAAGAACCACTCGGCTGATCCTTCTTCAATATGCCCTTCACCAACATGCAGTGTTTCCTTGATTGAATTAGCTCTCACACCAATATTTGCGTCTAGAGCCTTTGCATTGAGGGCTATCTGAAAACGGCTGTGGCGCTGAAGTTGCCTGTGAATGTGGAGTTGGTGGCATGTGAAACCCGCATGTGGAGCATTCGTTTGTGTGGGATGCTCTCCAAGCTTCATTTCATTCCTAGGCACTCAAAGGGCACTAAGCATAGAGTGTGAAAACTGAGTTTCCTTGAGAGCTGCTTGGAAGCCTAATGGTGTGTGAAGTTAGTGAGCCAAATGGAGTTGTTCTCCCACAAGAACCACTCGGCTGATTCTTCTTCAATATGCCCTTCACCAACATGCAGTGTTTTCTTGATTGAATTAGCTCTCACACCAATATTTGCGTCTAGAGCCTTTGCATTGAGGGCTATCTGAAAACGGCTGTGGCGCTGAAGTTGCCTGTGAATGTGGAGTTGGTGGCATGTGAAACCAGCATGTGGAGCATTCGTTTGTGTGGGATGCTCTCCAAGCTTCATTTCAGTCCTAGGCACTCAAAGGGCACTAAGCATAGAGTGTGAAAACTGAGTTTCCTTGAGAGCTGCTTGGAAGCCTGATGGTGTGTGAAGTTAGTGAGCCAAATGGAGTTGTTCTCCCACAAGAACCACTCGGCTGATCCTTCTTCAATATGCCCTTCACCAACATGCAGTGTTTCCTTGATTGAATTAGCTCTCACACCAATATTTGCGTCTAGAGCCTTTGCATTGAGAGCTATCTGAAAACGGCTGTGGCGCTGAAGTTGCCTGTGAATGTGGAGTTGGTGGCATGTGAAACCCGCATGTGGAGCATTCGTTTGTGTGAGATGCTCTCCAAGCTTCATTTCAGTCCTAGGCACTCAAAGGGCACTAAGCATAAAGTGTGAAAACTGAGTTTCCTTGAGAGCTGCTTGGAAGCCTGATGGTGTGTGAAGTTAGTGAGCCAAATGGAGTTGTTCTCCCACAAGAACCACTCGGCTGATCCTTCTTCAATATGCCCTTCACCAACATACAGTGTTTCCTTGATTGAATTAGCTCTCACACCAATATTTGATTCTAGAGCCTTTGCTTTGAGGGCTATCTGAAAACGGCTGTGGCGCTGAAGTTGCCTGTGAATGTGGAGTTGGTGGCATGTGAAACCCGCATGTGGAGCATTCGTTTGTGTGGGATGCTCTCCAAGCTTCATTTCATTCCTAGGCACTCAAAGGGCACTAAGCATAGAGTGTGAAAACTGAGTTTCCTTGAGAACTGCTTGGAAGCCTGATGGTGTGTGAAGTTAGTGAGCCAAATGGAGTTGTTCTCCCACAAGAACCACTCGGCTGATCCTTCTTCAATATGCCCTTCACCAACATGCAGTGTTTCCTTGATTGAATTAGCTCTCACACCAATATTTGCGTCTAGAGCCTTTGCATTGAGGGCTATCTGAAAACGGCTGTGGCGCTGAAGTTGCCTGTGAATGTGGAGTTGGTGGCATGTGAAACCCGCATGTGGAGCATTCGTTTCTGTGGGATGTCTCCAAGCTTCATTTCAGTCCTAGGCACTCAAAGGGCACTAAGCATAGAGTGTGAAAACTGAGTTTCCTTGAGAGCTGCTTGGAAGCCTGATGGTGTGTGAAGTTAGTGAGCCAAATGGAGTTGTTCTCCCACAAGAACCACTCGGCTGATCCTTCTTCATTATGCCCTTCACCAACATGCAGTGTTTCCTTGATTGAATTAGCTCTCACACCAATATTTGCGTCTAGAGCCTTTGCATTGAGGGCTATCTGAAAACGGCTGTGGCGCTGTAGTTGCCTGTGAATCTGGAGTTGGTGGCATGTGAAACCCGCATGTGGAGCATTCGTATGTGTGGGATGCTCTACCAGGTTCATTCCTAGATAATGCACTCAAAGGGCACTAAACATAGAGTGTGAAAACTGAGTTTCCTTGAGAGCTGCTTGGAAGCCTGATGGTGTGTGAAGTTAGTGAGCCAAATGGAGTTGTTCTCCCACAAAAACCACTCGGCTGATCCTTCTTCAATATGCCCTTCACCAACATGCAGTGTTTCCTTGATTGAATTAGCTCTCACACCAATATTTGCGTCTAGAGCCTTTGCATTGAGGGCTATCTGAAAACGGCTGTGGCGCTGAAGTTGCCTGTGAATGTGGAGTTGGTGGCATGTGAAACCCGCATGTGGAGCATTCGTTTGTGTGGGATGCTCTCCAAGCTTCATATCCTTTCTGGGCACTCAAAGGGCACTAAGCATAGAGTGTGAAAACTGAGTTTCCTTGAGAGCTGCTTGGAAGCCTGATGGTGTGTGAAGTTAGTGAGCCAAATGGAGTTGTTCTCCCACAAGAACCACTTGGCTGATCCTTCTTCAATATGCCCTTCACCAACATGCAGTGTTTCCTTGATTGAATTAGCTCTCACACCAATATTTGCGTCTAGAGCCTTTGCATTGAGGGCTATCTGAAAACGGCTGTGGCGCTGAAGTTGCCTGTGAATGTGGAGTTGGTGGCATGTGAAACCCGCATGTGGAGCATTCGTTTGTGTGGGATGCTCTACCAGGTTCATTCCTAGATAATGCACTGAAAGGGCACTAAGCATAGAGTGTGAAAACTGAGTTTCCTTGAGAGCTGCTTGGAAGCCTGATGGTGTGTGAAGTTAGTGAGCCAAATGGAGTTGATCTCCCACAAGAACCACTCGGCTGATCCTTCTTCAATATGCCCTTCACCAACATGCAGTGTTTCCTTGATTGAATTAGCTCTCACACCAATATTTGCGTCTAGAGCCTTTGCATTGAGGGCTATCTGAAAACAGCTGTGGCGCTGAAGTTGCCTGTGAATGTGGAGTTGGTGGCATGTGAAACCCGCATGTGGAGCATTCCTTTATGTGGGATGCTCTACCAGGTTCATTCCTAGATAATGCACTCAAAGGGCACTAGGCATAGAGTGTGAAAATTGAGTTTCCTTGAGAGCTGCTTGGAAGCCTGATGGTGTGTGAAGTTAGTGAGCCAAATGGAGTTGTTCTCCCACAAGAACCACTCGGCTGATCCTTCTTCAATATGCCCTTCACCAACATGCAGTGTTTTCTTGATTGAATTAGCTCTCACACCAATATTTGCGTCTAGAGCCTTTGCATTGAGGGCTATCTGAAAACGGCTGTGGCGCTGAAGTTGCCTGTGAATGTGGAGTTGGTGGCATGTGAAACCCGCATGTGGAGCATTCCTTTATGTGGGATGCTCTCCAAGCTTCATTTCAGTCCTAGGCACTCAAAGGACACTAAGCATAGAGTGTGAAAACTGAGTTTCCTTGAGAGCTGCTTGGAAGCCTGATGGTGTGTGAAGTTAGTGAGCCAAATGGAGTTGTTCTCCCACAAGAACCACTCGGCTGATCCTTCTTCAATATGCCCTTCACCAACATGCAGTGTTTTCTTGATTGAAGTAGCTCTCACACCAATATTTGCGTCTAGAGCCTTTGCATTGAGGGCTATCTGAAAACGGCTGTGGCGCTGAAGTTGCCTGTGAATGTGGAGTTGGTGGCATGTGAAACCCGCATGTGGAGCATTCGTTTGTGTGGGATGCTCTACCAGGTTCATTCCTAGATAATGCACTCAAAGGGCACTAAGCATAGAGTGTGAAAACTGAGTTTCCTTGAGAGCTGCTTGGAAGCCTGATGGTGTGTGAAGTTAGTGAGCCAAATGGAGTTGTTCTCCCACAAGAACCACTCGGCTGATCCTTCTTCAATATGCCCTTCACCAACATGCAGTGTTTCCTTGATTGAATTAGCTCTCACACCAATATTTGCGTCTAGAGCCTTTGCATTGAGGGCTATCTGAAAACGGCTGTGGCGCTGAAGTTGCCTGTGAATGTGGAGTTGGTGGCATGTGAAACCCGCATGTGGAGCATTCGTTTGTGTGGGATGCTCTACCAGGTTCATTCCTAAATAATGCACTCAAAGGGCACTAAGCATAGAGTGTGAAAACTGAGTTTCCTTGAGAGCTGCTTGGAAGCCTGATGGTGTGTGAAGTTAGTGAGCCAAATGGAGTTGTTCTCCCACATGAACCACTCGGCTGATCCTTCTTCAATATGCCCTTCACCAACATGCAGTGTTTCCTTGATTGAATTAGCTCTCACACCAATATTTGCGTCTAGAGCCTTTGCTTTGAGTGCTATCTGAAACGGCTGTGGCGTTGAAGTTGCCTGTGAATGTGGAGGTGGTGGCATGTGAAACCTGTATGTGGAGAATTTGTTTGTGTGGGATGCTCTACCAGGTTCATTCCTAGATAATGCACTCAAAGGGCACTAAGCATAGAGTGTGAAAACTGAGTTTCCTTGAGAGCTGCTTGGAAGCCTGATGGTGTGTGAAGTTAGTGAGCCAAATGGAGTTGTTCTCCCACAAGAACCACTCGGCTGATGCTTCTTCAATATGCCCTTCACCAACATACAGCGTTTCCTTGATTGAATTAGCTCTCACACCAATATTTGCGTCTAGAGCCTTTGCATTGAGGGCTATCTGAAAACGGCTGTGGCGCTGAAGTTGCCTGTGAATGTGGAGTTGGTGGCATGTGATACCCGCAAGTGGAGCATTCTTACGTGTGTGATGCTCTACCATGTTCATTCCTAGATAATGCACTCAAAGGGCAGTAAGCATAGAGTGTGAAAACTGAGTTTCCTTGAGAGCTGCTTGGAAGCCTGATGGTGTGTGAAGTTAGTGAGCCAAATGGAGTTGTTCTCCCACAAGAACCACTTGGCTGATCCTTCTTCAATATGCCCTTCACCAACATGTAGTGTTTCCTTGATTGAATTAGCTCTCACACCAATATTTGCGTCTAGAGCCTTTGCATTGAGGGCTATCTGAAAACGGCTGTGGCGCTGAAGTTGCCTGTGAATGTGGAGTTGGTGGCATGTGAAACCCGCATGTGGAGCATTCGTTTGTGTGGGATGCTCTACCAGCTTCATTCCTAGATAATGCACTCAAAGGGCACTAAGCATAGAGTGTGAAAACTGAGTTTCCTTGAGAGCTGCTTGGAAGCCTGATGGTGTGTGAAGTTAGTGAGCCAAATGGAGTTGTTCTCCCACAAGAACCACTCGGCTGATCCTTCTTCAATATGCCCTTCACCAACATGCAGTGTTTCCTTGATTGAATTAGCTCTCACACCAATATTTGCGTCTAGAGCCTTTGCATTGAGGGCTATCTGAAAACGGCTGTGGCGCTGAAGTTGCCTGTGAATGTGGTGTTGGTGGCATGTGAAAGCCGCGTGTGGAGCATTCGTTTGTATTGGATGCTGACCAAGCTTCATTTCAGTCCTAGGCACACAAAGAGCACTAAGCATAGAGTGTGAAAACTGAGTTTCCTTGAGAGCTGCTTGGAAGCCTGATGGTGTGTGAAGTTAGTGAGCCAAATGGAGTTGTTCTCCCACAAGAACCACTCGGCTGATCCTTCTTCAATATGCCCTTCACCAACATGCAGTGTTTCCTTGATTGAATTAGCTCTCACACCAATATTTGCGTCTAGAGCCTTTGCATTGAGGGCTATCTGAAAACGGCTGTGGCGCTGAAGTTGCCTGTGAATGTGGAGTTGGTGGCATGTGAAACCCGCATGTGGAGCATTCGTTTGTGTGGGATGCTCTATCAGGTTCATTCCTAGATCATGCACTCAAAGGGCACTAAGCATAGAGTGTGAAAACTGAGTTTCCTTGAGAGCTGCTTGGAAGCCTAATGGTGTGTGAAGTTAGTGAGCCAAATGGAGTTGTTCTCCCACAAGAACCACTCGGCTGATTCTTCTTCAATATGCCCTTCACCAACATGCAGTGTTTTCTTGATTGAATTAGCTCTCACACCAATATTTGCGTCTAGAGCCTTTGCATTGAGGGCTATCTGAAAACGGCTGTGGCGCTGAAGTTGCCTGTGAATGTGGAGTTGGTGGCATGTGAAACCAGCATGTGGAGCATTCGTTTGTGTGGGATGCTCTCCAAGCTTCATTTCAGTCCTAGGCACTCAAAGGGCACTAAGCATAGAGTGTGAAAACTGAGTTTCCTTGAGAGCTGCTTGGAAGCCTGATGGTGTGTGAAGTTAGTGAGCCAAATGGAGTTGTTCTCCCACAAGAACCACTCGGCTGATCCTTCTTCAATATGCCCTTCACCAACATGCAGTGTTTCCTTGATTGAATTAGCTCTCACACCAATATTTGCGTCTAGAGCCTTTGCATTGAGAGCTATCTGAAAACGGCTGTGGCGCTGAAGTTGCCTGTGAATGTGGAGTTGGTGGCATGTGAAACCCGCATGTGGAGCATTCGTTTGTGTGAGATGCTCTCCAAGCTTCATTTCAGTCCTAGGCACTCAAAGGGCACTAAGCATAAAGTGTGAAAACTGAGTTTCCTTGAGAGCTGCTTGGAAGCCTGATGGTGTGTGAAGTTAGTGAGCCAAATGGAGTTGTTCTCCCACAAGAACCACTCGGCTGATCCTTCTTCAATATGCCCTTCACCAACATACAGTGTTTCCTTGATTGAATTAGCTCTCACACCAATATTTGATTCTAGAGCCTTTGCTTTGAGGGCTATCTGAAAACGGCTGTGGCGCTGAAGTTGCCTGTGAATGTGGAGTTGGTGGCATGTGAAACCCGCATGTGGAGCATTCGTTTGTGTGGGATGCTCTCCAAGCTTCATTTCATTCCTAGGCACTCAAAGGGCACTAAGCATAGAGTGTGAAAACTGAGTTTCCTTGAGAACTGCTTGGAAGCCTGATGGTGTGTGAAGTTAGTGAGCCAAATGGAGTTGTTCTCCCACAAGAACCACTCGGCTGATCCTTCTTCAATATGCCCTTCACCAACATGCAGTGTTTCCTTGATTGAATTAGCTCTCACACCAATATTTGCGTCTAGAGCCTTTGCATTGAGGGCTATCTGAAAACGGCTGTGGCGCTGAAGTTGCCTGTGAATGTGGAGTTGGTGGCATGTGAAACCCGCATGTGGAGCATTCGTTTGTGTGGGATGTCTCCAAGCTTCATTTCAGTCCTAGGCACTCAAAGGGCACTAAGCATAGAGTGTGAAAACTGAGTTTCCTTGAGAGCTGCTTGGAAGCCTGATGGTGTGTGAAGTTAGTGAGCCAAATGGAGTTGTTCTCCCACAAGAACCACTCGGCTGATCCTTCTTCATTATGCCCTTCACCAACATGCAGTGTTTCCTTGATTGAATTAGCTCTCACACCAATATTTGCGTCTAGAGCCTTTGCATTGAGGGCTATCTGAAAACGGCTGTGGCGCTGTAGTTGCCTGTGAATCTGGAGTTGGTGGCATGTGAAACCCGCATGTGGAGCATTCGTATGTGTGGGATGCTCTACCAGGTTCATTCCTAGATAATGCACTCAAAGGGCACTAAACATAGAGTGTGAAAACTGAGTTTCCTTGAGAGCTGCTTGGAAGCCTGATGGTGTGTGAAGTTAGTGAGCCAAATGGAGTTGTTCTCCCACAAAAACCACTCGGCTGATCCTTCTTCAATATGCCCTTCACCAACATGCAGTGTTTCCTTGATTGAATTAGCTCTCACACCAATATTTGCGTCTAGAGCCTTTGCATTGAGGGCTATCTGAAAACGGCTGTGGCGCTGAAGTTGCCTGTGAATGTGGAGTTGGTGGCATGTGAAACCCGCATGTGGAGCATTCGTTTGTGTGGGATGCTCTCCAAGCTTCATATCCTTTCTGGGCACTCAAAGGGCACTAAGCATAGAGTGTGAAAACTGAGTTTCCTTGAGAGCTGCTTGGAAGCCTGATGGTGTGTGAAGTTAGTGAGCCAAATGGAGTTGTTCTCCCACAAGAACCACTCGGCTGATCCTTCTTCAATATGCCCTTCACCAACATGCAGTGTTTCCTTGATTGAATTAGCTCTCACACCAATATTTGCGTCTAGAGCCTTTGCATTGAGGGCTATCTGAAAACGGCTGTGGCGCTGAAGTTGCCTGTGAATGTGGAGTTGGTGGCATGTGAAACCCGCATGTGGAGCATTCGTTTCTGTGGGATGCTCTACCAGGTTCATTCCTAGATAATGCACTGAAAGGGCACTAAGCATAGAGTGTGAAAACTGAGTTTCCTTGAGAGCTGCTTGGAAGCCTGATGGTGTGTGAAGTTAGTGAGCCAAATGGAGTTGATCTCCCACAAGAACCACTCGGCTGATCCTTCTTCAATATGCCCTTCACCAACATGCAGTGTTTCCTTGATTGAATTAGCTCTCACACCAATATTTGCGTCTAGAGCCTTTGCATTGAGGGCTATCTGAAAACAGCTGTGGCGCTGAAGTTGCCTGTGAATGTGGAGTTGGTGGCATGTGAAACCCGCATGTGGAGCATTCCTTTATGTGGGATGCTCTACCAGGTTCATTCCTAGATAATGCACTCAAAGGGCACTAGGCATAGAGTGTGAAAACTGAGTTTCCTTGAGAGCTGCTTGGAAGCCTGATGGTGTGTGAAGTTAGTGAGCCAAATGGAGTTGTTCTCCCACAAGAACCACTCGGCTGATCCTTCTTCAATATGCCCTTCACCAACATGCAGTGTTTTCTTGATTGAATTAGCTCTCACACCAATATTTGCGTCTAGAGCCTTTGCATTGAGGGCTATCTGAAAACGGCTGTGGCGCTGAAGTTGCCTGTGAATGTGGAGTTGGTGGCATGTGAAACCCGCATGTGGAGCATTCCTTTATGTGGGATGCTCTCCAAGCTTCATTTCAGTCCTAGGCACTCAAAGGACACTAAGCATAGAGTGTGAAAACTGAGTTTCCTTGAGAGCTGCTTGGAAGCCTGATGGTGTGTGAAGTTAGTGAGCCAAATGGAGTTGTTCTCCCACAAGAACCACTCGGCTGATCCTTCTTCAATATGCCCTTCACCAACATGCAGTGTTTTCTTGATTGAAGTAGCTCTCACACCAATATTTGCGTCTAGAGCCTTTGCATTGAGGGCTATCTGAAAACGGCTGTGGCGCTGAAGTTGCCTGTGAATGTGGAGTTGGTGGCATGTGAAACCCGCATGTGGAGCATTCGTTTGTGTGGGATGCTCTACCAGGTTCATTCCTAGATAATGCACTCAAAGGGCACTAAGCATAGAGTGTGAAAACTGAGTTTCCTTGAGAGCTGCTTGGAAGCCTGATGGTGTGTGAAGTTAGTGAGCCAAATGGAGTTGTTCTCCCACAAGAACCACTCGGCTGATCCTTCTTCAATATGCCCTTCACCAACATGCAGTGTTTCCTTGATTGAATTAGCTCTCACACCAATATTTGCGTCTAGAGCCTTTGCATTGAGGGCTATCTGAAAACGGCTGTGGCGCTGAAGTTGCCTGTGAATGTGGAGTTGGTGGCATGTGAAACCCGCATGTGGAGCATTCGTTTGTGTGGGATGCTCTACCAGGTTCATTCCTAAATAATGCACTCAAAGGGCACTAAGCATAGAGTGTGAAAACTGAGTTTCCTTGAGAGCTGCTTGGAAGCCTGATGGTGTGTGAAGTTAGTGAGCCAAATGGAGTTGTTCTCCCACATGAACCACTCGGCTGATCCTTCTTCAATATGCCCTTCACCAACATGCAGTGTTTCCTTGATTGAATTAGCTCTCACACCAATATTTGCGTCTAGAGCCTTTGCTTTGAGTGCTATCTGAAAACGGCTGTGGCGTTGAAGTTGCCTGTGAATGTGGAGGTGGTGGCATGTGAAACCTGTATGTGGAGAATTTGTTTGTGTGGGATGCTCTACCAGGTTCATTCCTAGATAATGCACTCAAAGGGCACTAAGCATAGAGTGTGAAAACTGAGTTTCCTTGAGAGCTGCTTGGAAGCCTGATGGTGTGTGAAGTTAGTGAGCCAAATGGAGTTGTTCTCCCACAAGAACCACTCGGCTGATGCTTCTTCAATATGCCCTTCACCAACATACAGCGTTTCCTTGATTGAATTAGCTCTCACACCAATATTTGCGTCTAGAGCCTTTGCATTGAGGGCTATCTGAAAACGGCTGTGGCGCTGAAGTTGCCTGTGAATGTGGAGTTGGTGGCATGTGATACCCGCAAGTGGAGCATTCTTACGTGTGTGATGCTCTACCATGTTCATTCCTAGATAATGCACTCAAAGGGCAGTAAGCATAGAGTGTGAAAACTGAGTTTCCTTGAGAGCTGCTTGGAAGCCTGATGGTGTGTGAAGTTAGTGAGCCAAATGGAGTTGTTCTCCCACAAGAACCACTTGGCTGATCCTTCTTCAATATGCCCTTCACCAACATGCAGTGTTTCCTTGATTGAATTAGCTCTCACACCAATATTTGCGTCTAGAGCCTTTGCATTGAGGGCTATCTGAAAACGGCTGTGGCGCTGAAGTTGCCTGTGAATGTGGAGTTGGTGGCATGTGAAACCCGCATGTGGAGCATTCGTTTGTGTGGGATGCTCTACCAGGTTCATTCCTAGATAATGCACTCAAAGGGCACTAAGCATAGAGTGTGAAAACTGAGTTTCCTTGAGAGCTGCTTGGAAGCCTGATGGTGTGTGAAGTTAGTGAGCCAAATGGAGTTGTTCTCCCACAAGAACCACTCGGCTGATCCTTCTTCAATATGCCCTTCACCAACATGCAGTGTTTCCTTGATTGAATTAGCTCTCACACCAATATTTGCGTCTAGAGCCTTTGCATTGAGGGCTATCTGAAAACGGCTGTGGCGCTGAAGTTGCCTGTGAATGTGGTGTTGGTGGCATGTGAAAGCCGCGTGTGGAGCATTCGTTTGTATTGGATGCTGACCAAGCTTCATTTCAGTCCTAGGCACACAAAGAGCACTAAGCATAGAGTGTGAAAACTGAGTTTCCTTGAGAGCTGCTTGGAAGCCTGATGGTGTGTGAAGTTAGTGAGCCAAATGGAGTTGTTCTCCCACAAGAACCACTCGGCTGATCCTTCTTCAATATGCCCTTCACCAACATGCAGTGTTTCCTTGATTGAATTAGCTCTCACACCAATATTTGCGTCTAGAGCCTTTGCATTGAGGGCTATCTGAAAACGGCTGTGGCGCTGAAGTTGCCTGTGAATGTGGAGTTGGTGGCATGTGAAACCCGCATGTGGAGCATTCGTTTGTGTGGGATGCTCTATCAGGTTCATTCCTAGATCATGCACTCAAAGGGCACTAAGCATAGAGTGTGAAAACTGAGTTTCCTTGAGAGCTGCTTGGAAGCCTGATGGTGTGTGAAGTTAGTGAGCCAAATGGAGTTGTTCTCCCACAAGAACCACTCGGCTGATCCTTCTTCAATATGCCCTTCACCAACATGCAGTGTTTCCTTGATTGAATTAGCTCTCACACCAATATTTGCGTCTAGAGCCTTTGCTTTGAGTGCTATCTGAAAACGGCTGTGGCGTTGAAGTTGCCTGTGAATGTGGAGGTGGTGGCATGTGAAACCCGTATGTGGAGCATTTGTTTGTGTGGGATGCTCTACCAGGTTCATTCCTAGATAATGCACTCAAAGGGCACTAAGCATAGAGTGTGAAAACTGAGTTTCCTTGAGAGCTGCTTGGAAGCCTGATGGTGTGTGAAGTTAGTGAGCCAAATGGAGTTGTTCTCCCACAAGAACCACTCGGCTGATGCTTCTTCAATATGCCCTTCACCAACATACAGCGTTTCCTTGATTGAATTAGCTCTCACACCAATATTTGCGTCTAGAGCCTTTGCATTGAGGGCTATCTGAAAACGGCTGTGGCGCTGAAGTTGCCTGTGAATGTGGAGTTGGTGGCATGTGATACCCGCAAGTGGAGCATTCTTACGTGTGTGATGCTCTACCATGTTCATTCCTAGATAATGCACTCAAAGGGCAGTAAGCATAGAGTGTGAAAACTGAGTTTCCTTGAGAGCTGCTTGGAAGCCTGATGGTGTGTGAAGTTAGTGAGCCAAATGGAGTTGTTCTCCCACAAGAACCACTTGGCTGATCCTTCTTCAATATGCCCTTCACCAACATGCAGTGTTTCCTTGATTGAATTAGCTCTCACACCAATATTTGCGTCTAGAGCCTTTGCATTGAGGGCTATCTGAAAACGGCTGTGGCGCTGAAGTTGCCTGTGAATGTGGAGTTGGTGGCATGTGAAACCCGCATGTGGAGCATTCGTTTGTGTGGGATGCTCTACCAGGTTCATTCCTAGATAATGCACTGAAAGGGCACTAAGCATAGAGTGTGAAAACTGAGTTTCCTTGAGAGCTGCTTGGAAGCCTGATGGTGTGTGAAGTTAGTGAGCCAAATGGAGTTGTTCTCCCACAAGAACCACTCGGCTGATCCTTCTTCAATATGCCCTTCACCAACATGCAGTGTTTCCTTGATTGAATAAGCTCTCACACCAATATTTGCGTCTAGAGCCTTTGCATTGAGGGCTATCTGAAAACGGCTGTGGCGCTGAAGTTGCCTGTGAATGTGGAGTTGGTGGCATGTGAAAGCCGCGTGTGGAGCATTCGTTTGTATTGGATGCTGACCAAGATTCATTTCAGTCCTAGGCACACAAAGAGCACTAAGCATAGAGTGTGAAAACTGAGTTTCCTTGAGAGCTGCTTGGAATCCTGATGGTGTGTGAAGTTAGTGAGCCAAATGGAGTTGTTCTCCCACAAGAACCACTCGGCTGATCCTTCTTCAATATGCCCTTCACCAACATGCAGTGTTTCCTTGATTGAATTAGCTCTCACACCAATATTTGCGTCTAGAGCCTTTGCATTGAGGGCTATCTGAAAACGGCTGTGGCGCTGAAGTTGCCTGTGAATGTGGAGTTGGTGGCATGTGAAACCCGCATGTGGAGCATTCGTTTGTGTGGGATGCTCTATCAGGTTCATTCCTAGATCATGCACTCAAAGGGCACTAAGCATAGAGTGTGAAAACTGAGTTTCCTTGAGAGCTGCTTGGAAGCCTGATGGTGTGTGAAGTTAGTGAGCCAAATGGAGTTGTTCTCCCACAAGAACCACTCGGCTGATCCTTCTTCAATATGCCCTTCACCAACATGCAGTGTTTCCTTGATTGAATTAGCTCTCACACCAATATTTGCGTCTAGAGCCTTTGCATTGAGGGCTATCTGAAAACAGCTGTGGCGCTGAAGTTGCCTGTGAATGTGGAGTTGGTGGCATGTGAAACCCGCATGTGGAGCATTCCTTTATGTGGGATGCTCTTCCAGGGTCATTCCTAGATAATGCACTCAAAGGGCACTAAGCATAGAGTGTGAAAACTGAGTTTCCTTGAGAGCTGCTTGGAAGCCTGATGGTGTGTGAAGTTAGTGAGCCAAATGGAGTTGTTCTCCCACAAGAACCACTCGGCTGATCCTTCTTCAATATGCCCTTCACCAACATGCCGTGTTTCCTTGATTGAATTAGCTCTCACACCAATATTTGCATCTAGAGCCTTTGCATTGAGGGCTATCTGAAAACGGCTGTGGCGCTGAAGTTGCCTGTGAATGTGGAGTTGGTGGCATGTGAAACCCGCATGTGGAGCATTCCTTTATGTGGGATGCTCTACCAGGTTCATTTCAGTCCTAGCCATACAAAGGGCACTAAACATAGAGTGTGAAAACTGAGTTTCCTTGAGAGCTGCTTGGAAGCCTGATGGTGTGTGAAGTTAGTGAGCCAAATGGAGTTGTTCTCCCACAAGAACCACTCGGCTGATCCTTCTTCAATATGCCCTTCACCAACATGCAGTGTTTTCTTGATTGAATTAGCTCTCACACCAATATTTGTGTCTAGAGCCTTTGCATTGAGGGCTATCTGAAAACGGCTGTGGCGCTGAAGTTGCCTGTGAATGTGGAGATGGTGGCATGTGAAACCCGCATGTGGAGCATTCGTTTGTGTGGGATGCTCTACCAGGTTCATTTCAGTCCTAGCCATACAAAGGGCACTAAGCATAGAGTGTGAAAACTGAGTTTCCTTGAGAGCTGCTTGGAAGCCTGATGGTGTGTGAAGTTAGTGAGCCACATGGAGTTGTTCTCCCACAAGAACCACTCGGCTGATTCTTCTTCAATATGCCCTTCACCAACATGCAGTGTTTCCTTGATTGAGTTAGCTCTCACACCAATATTTGCGTCTAGAGCCTTTGCTTTGAGGGCTATCTGCAAATGGCTGTGGCGCTGAAGTTGCCTGTGAATGTGGAGTTGGTGGCATGTGAAACCCGCATGTGGAGCATTCGTTTGTGTGGGATGCTCTACCAGGTTCATTCCTAGATAATGCACTCAAAGGGCACTAAGCATAGAGTGTGAAAACTGAGTTTCCTTGAGAGCTGCTTGGAAGCCTGATGGTGTGTGAAGTTAGTGAGCCAAATGGAGTTGTTCTCCCACAAGAACCTCTCGGCTGATCCTTCTTCAATATGCCCTTCACCAACATGCAGTGTTTTCTTGATTGAATTAGCTCTCACACCAATATTTGCGTCTAGAGCCTTTGCTTTGAGGGCTATCTGAAAACGGCTGTGGCGCTGAAGTTGCCTGTGAATGTGGAGTTGGTGGCATGTGAAACCCTCATGTGGAGCATTCGTTTGTGTGGGATGCTGACCAAGCTTCATTTCAGTCCTAGGCACACAAAGAGCACTAAGCATAGAGTGTGAAAACTGAGTTTCCTTGAGAGCTGCTTGGAAGCCTGATGGTGTGTGAAGTTAGTGAGCCAAATGGAGTTGTTCTCCCACAAGAACCACTCGGCTGATCCTTCTTCAATATGCCCTGCACCAACATGCAGTGTTTTCTTGATTGAATTAGCTCTCACACCAATATTTGCGTCTAGAGCCTTTGCATTGAGGGCTATCTGAAAACGGCTGTGGCGCTGAAGTTGCCTGTGAATGTGGAGTTGGTGGCATGTGAAACCCGCATGTGGAGCATTCGTTTGTGTGGGATGCTGACCAAGCTTCATTTCAGTCCTAGGCACTCAAAGGACACTAAGCATAGAGTGTGAAAACTGAGTTTCCTTGAGAGCTGCTTGGAAGCCTGATGGTGTGTGAAGTTAGTGAGCCAAATGGAGTTGTTCTCCCACAAGAACCACTCGGCTGATCCTTCTTCAATATGCCCTTCACCAACATGCAGTGTTTTCTTGATTGAATTAGCTCTCACACCAATATTTGCGTCTAGAGCCTTTGCATTGAGGGCTATCTGAAAACGGCTGTGGCGCTGAAGTTGCCTGTGAATGTGGAGTTGGTGGCATGTGAAACCCGCATGTGGAGCATTCGTTTGTGTGGGATGCTGACCAAGCTTCATTTCAGTCCTAGGCACACAAAGAGCACTAAGCATAGAGTGTGAAAACTGAGTTTCCTTGAGAGCTGCTTGGAAGCCTGATGGTGTGTGAAGTTAGTGAGCCAAATGGAGTTGTTCTCCCACAAGAACCACTCGGCTGATCCTTCTTCAATATGCCCTTCACCAACATGCAGTGTTTTCTTGATTGAATTAGCTCTCACACCAATATTTGCGTCTAGAGCCTTTGCATTGAGGGCTATCTGAAAACGGCTGTGGCGCTGAAGTTGCCTGTGAATGTGGAGTTGGTGGCATGTGAAACCCGCATGTGGAGCATTCGTTTATGTGGGATGCTCTCCAAGCTTCAATTCAGTCCTAGGCACTCAAAGGGCACTAAGCATAGAGTGTGAAAACTGAGTTTCCTTGAGAGCTGCTTGGAAGCCTGATGGTGTGTGAAGTTAGTGAGCCAAATGGAGTTGTTCTCCCACAAGAACCACTCGGCTGATCCTTCTTCAATATGCCCTTCACCAACATGCAGTGTTTCCTTGATTGAATTAGCTCTCACACCAATATTTGCGTCTAGAGCCTTTGCTTTGAGGGCTATCTGAAAACGGCTGTGGCGCTGAAGTTGCCTGTGAATGTGGAGTTGGTGGCATGTGAAACCCGCATGTGGAGCATTCGTTTGTGTGGGATGCTCTACCAGGTTCATTCCTAGATAATGCACTCAAAGGGCCCTAAGCATAGAGTGTGAAATCTGAGTTTCCTTGAGAGCTGCTTGGAAGCCTGATGGTGTGTGAAGTTAGTGAGCCAAATGGAGTTGTTCTCCCACAAGAACCACTCGGCTGATCCTTCTTCAATATGCCCTTCACCAACATGCAGTGTTTCCTTGATTGAACTAGCTCTCACACCAATATTTGCGTCTAGAGCCTTTGCATTGAGGGCTATCTGAAAACGGCTGTGGCGCTGAAGTTGCCTGTGAATGTGGAGTTGGTGGCATGTGAAACCCGCATGTGGAGCATTCCTTTATGTGGGATGCTCTACCAGGTTCATTTCAGTCCTAGCCATACAAAGGGCACTAAGCATAGAGTGGGAAAACTGAGTTTCCTTGAGAGCTGCTGGGAAGCCTGATGGTGTGTGAAGTTAGTGACCCAAATGGAGTTGTTCTCCCACAAGAACCACTCGGCTGATCCTTCTTCAATATGCCCTTCACCAACATACAGTGTTTTCTTGATTGAATTAGCTCTCACACCAATATTTGCGTCTAGAGCCTTTGCATTGAGGGCTATCTGAAAACGGCTGTGGCGCTGAAGTTGCCTGTGAATGTGGAGTTGGTGGCATGTGAAACCCGCATGTGGAGCATTCGTTTATGTGGGATGCTCTCCAAGCTTCAATTCAGTCCTAGGCACTCAAAGGGCACTAAGCATAGAGTGTGAAAACTGAGTTTCCTTGAGAGCTGCTTGGAAGCCTGATGGTGTGTGAAGTTAGTGAGCCAAATGGAGTTGTTCTCCCACAAGAACCACTCGGCTGATCCTTCTTCAATATGCCCTTCACCAACATGCAGTGTTTCCTTGATTGAATTAGCTCTCACACCAATATTTGCGTCTAGAGCCTTTGCTTTGAGGGCTATCTGAAAACGGCTGTGGCGCTGAAGTTGCCTGTGAATGTGGAGTTGGTGGCATGTGAAACCCGCATGTGGAGCATTCGTTTGTGTGGGATGCTCTACCAGGTTCATTCCTAGATAATGCACTCAAAGGGCACTAAGCATAGAGTGTGAAAACTGAGTTTCCTTGAGAGCTGCTTGGAAGCCTGATGGTGTGTGAAGTTAGTGAGCCAAATGGAGTTGTTCTCCCACAAGAACCACTCGGCTGATCCTTCTTCAATATGCCCTTCACCAACATGCAGTGTTTTCTTGATTGAATTAGCTCTCACACCAATATTTGCGTCTAGAGCCTTTGCATTGAGGGCTATCTGAAAACGGCTGTGGCGCTGAAGTTGACTGTGAATGTGGAGTTGGTGGCATGTGAAACCCTCATGTGGAGCATTCCTTTATGTGTGATGATCTACCAGGTTCATTTCAGTCCTAGCCATACAAAGGGCACTAAGCATAGAGTGTGAAAACTGAGTTTCCTTGAGAGCTGCTTGGAAGCCTGATGGTGTGTGAAGTTAGTGAGCCAAATGGAGTTGTTCTCCCACAAGAACCACTCGGCTGATCCTTCTTCAATATGCCCTTCACCAACATGCAGTGTTTTCTTGATTGAATTAGCTCTCACACCAATATTTGCGTCTAGAGCCTTTGCATTGAGGGCTATCTGAAAACGGCTGTGGCGCTGAAGTTGCCTGTGAATGTGGAGTTGGTGGCATGTGAAACCCGCATGTGGAGCATTCGTTTGTGTGGGATGCTGACCAAGCTTCATTTCAGTCCTAGGCACACAAAGAGCACTAAGCATAGAGTGTGAAAACTGAGTTTCCTTGAGAGCTGCTTGGAAGCCTGATGGTGTGTGAAGTTAGTGAGCCAAATGGAGTTGTTCTCCCACAAGAACCACTCGGCTGATCCTTCTTCAATATGCCCTTCACCAACATGCAGTGTTTCCTTGATTGAATTAGCTCTCACACCAATATTTGCGTCTAGAGCCTTTGCTTTGAGGGCTATCTGAAAACGGCTGTGGCGCTGAAGTTGCCTGTGAATGTGGAGTTGGTGGCATGTGAAACCCGCATGTGGAGCATTCGTTTGTGTGGGATGCTCTACCAGGTTCATTCCTAGATGATGCACTCAAAGGGCACTAAGCATAGAGTGTGAAAACTGAGTTTCCTTGAGAGCTGCTTGGAAGCCTGATGGTGTGTGAAGTTAGTGAGCCAAATGGAGTTGTTCTCCCACAAGAACCACTCGGCTGATCCTTCTTCAATATGCCCTTCACCAACATGCAGTGTTTCCTTGATTGAATTAGCTCTCACACCAATATTTGCGTCTAGAGCCTTTGCTTTGAGGGCTATCTGAAAACGGCTGTGGCGCTGAAGTTGCCTGTGAATGTGGAGTTGGTGGCATGTGAAACCCGCATGTGGAGCATTCGTTTGTGTGGGATGCTCTACCAGGTTCATTCCTAGATAATGCACTCAAAGGGCACTAAGCATAGAGTGTGAAAACTGAGTTTCCTTGAGAGCTGCTTGGAAGCCTGATGGTGTGTGAATTTAGTGAGCCAAATGGAGTTGTTGTCCCACAAGAACCACTCGGCTGATCCTTCTTCAATATGCCCTTCACCAACATGCAGTGTTTCCTTGATTGAATTAGCTCTCACACCAATATTTGCGTCTAGAGCCTTTGCATTGAGAGCTATCTGAAAACGGCTGTGGCGCTGAAGTTGCCTGTGAATGTGGAGTTGGTGGCATGTGAAACCCGCATGTGGAGCATTCGTTTATGTGGGATGCTCTCCAAGCTTCATTTCATTCCTAGGCACTCAAAGGGCACTAAGCATAGAGTGTGAAAACTGAGTTTCCTTGAGAGCTGCTTGGAAGCCTGATGGTGTGTGAAGTTAGTGAGCCAAATGGAGTTGTTCTCCCACAAGAACCACTCTGCTGATCCTTCTTCAATATGCCCTTCACCAACATGCAGTGTTTCCTTGATTGAATTAGCTCTCACACCAATATTTGCGTCTAGAGCCTTTGCATTGAGGGCTATCTGAAAACGGCTGTGGCGCTGAAGTTGCCTGTGAATGTGGAGTTGGTGGCATGTGAAAACCGCCTGTGGAGCATTCGTACGTGTGGGATGCTCTACCAGGTTCATTCCTAGATAATGCTCTCAAGGGGCACTAAGCATAGAGTGTGAAAACTGAGTTTCCTTGAGAGCTGCTTGGAAGCCTGATGGTGTGTGAAGTTAGTGAGCCAAATGGAGTTGTTCTCCCACAAGAACCACTCGGCTGATCCTTCTTCAATATGCCCTTCACCAACATGCAGTGTTTCCTTGATTGAATTAGCTCTCACACCAATATTTGCGTCTAGAGCCTTTGCATTGAGGGCTATCTGAAAACGGCTGTGGCGCTGAAGTTGCCTGTGAATGTGGAGTTGGTGGCATGTGAAACCCGCATGTGGAGCATTCCTCTATCTGGGATGCTCTACCAGGTTCATTTCAGTCCTAGCCATACAAAGGGCACTAAGCATAGAGTGTGAAAACTGAGTTTCCTTGAGAGCTGCTTGGAAGCCTGATGGTGTGTGAAGTTAGTGAGCCAAATGGAGTTGTTCTCCCACAAGAACCACTCGGCTGATCCTTCTTCAATATGCCCTTCACCAACATGCAGTGTTTTCTTGATTGAATTAGCTCTCACACCAATATTTGCGTCTAGAGCCTTTGCATTGAGGGCTATCTGAAAACGGCTGTGGCGGTGAAGTTGACTGTGAATGTGGAGTTGGTGGCATGTGAAACCCTCATGTGGAGCATTCCTTTATGTGGGATGCTCTACCAGGTTCATTTCAGTCCTAGCCATACAAAGGGCACTAAGCATAGAGTGTGAAAACTGAGTTTCCTTGAGAGCTGCTGGGAAGCCTGATGGTGTGTGAAGTTAGTGACCCAAATGGAGTTGTTCTCCCACAAGAACCACTCGGCTGATCCTTCTTCAATATGCCCTTCACCAACATGCAGTGTTTTCTTGATTGAATTAGCTCTCACACCAATATTTGCGTCTAGAGCCTTTGCATTGAGGGCTATCTGAAAACGGCTGTGGCGCTGAAGTTGCCTGTGAATGTGGAGTTGGTGGCATGTGAAACCCGCATGTGGAGCATTCGTTTGTGTGGGATGCTGACCAAGCTTCATTTCAGTCCTAGGCACACAAAGAGCACTAAGCATAGAGTGTGAAAACTGAGTTTCCTTGAGAGCTGCTTGGAAGCCTGATGGTGTGTGAAGTTAGTGAGCCACATGGAGTTGTTCTCCCACAAGAACCACTCGGCTGATTCTTCTTCAATATGCCCTTCACCAACATGCAGTGTTTCCTTGATTGAATTAGCTCTCACACCAATATTTGCGTCTAGAGCCTTTGCTTTGAGGGCTATCTGAAAACGGCTGTGGCGCTGAAGTTGCCTGTGAATGTGGAGTTGGTGGCATGTGAAACCCGCATGTGGAGCATTCGTTTGTGTGGGATGCTCTACCAGGTTCATTCCTAGATAATGCACTCAAAGGGCACTAAGCATAGAGTGTGAAAACTGAGTTTCCTTGAGAGCTGCTTGGAAGCCTGATGGTGTGTGAAGTTAGTGAGCCAAATGGAGTTGTTCTCCCACAAGAACCACTCGGCTGATCCTTCTTCAATATGCCCTTCACCAACATGCAGTGTTTCCTTGATTGAATTAGCTCTCACACCAATATTTGCGTCTAGAGCCTTTGCTTTGAGGGCTATCTGAAAACGGCTGTGGCGCTGAAGTTGCCTGTGAATGTGGAGTTGGTGGCATGTGAAACCCGCATGTGGAGCATTCGTTTGTGTGGGATGCTCTACCAGGTTCATTCCTAGATAATGCACTCAAAGGGCACTAAGCATAGAGTGTGAAAACTGAGTTTCCTTGAGAGCTGCTTGGAAGCCTGATGGTGTGTGAAGTTAGTGAGCCAAATGGAGTTGTTCTCCCACAAGAACCACTCGGCTGATCCTTCTTCAATATGCCCTTCACCAACATGCAGTGTTTCCTTGATTGAATTAGCTCTCACACCAATATTTGCGTCTAGAGCCTTTGCTTTGAGGGCTATCTGAAAACGGCTGTGGCGCTGAAGTTGCCTGTGAATGTGGAGTTGGTGGCATGTGAAACCCGCATGTGGAGCATTCGTTTATGTGGGATGCTCTCCAAGCTTCATTTCAGTCCTAGGCACTCAAAGGGCACTAAGCATAGAGTGTGAAAACTGAGTTTCCTTCAGAGCTGCTTGGAAGCCTGATGGTGTGTGAAGTTAGTGAGCCAAATGGAGTTGTTCTCCCACAAGAACCACTCGGCTGATCCTTCTTCAATATGAGCTGCACCAACATGCAGTGTTTTCTTGATTGAATTAGCTCTCACAACAATATTTGCGTCTAGAGCCTTTGCATTGAGGGCTATCTGAAAACGGCTGTGGCGCTGAAGTTGCCTGTGAATGTGGAGTTGGTGGCATGTGAAACCCGCATGTGGAGCATTCGTTTGTGTGGGATGCTGACCAAGCTTCATTTCAGTCCTAGGCACACAAAGAGCACTAAGCATAGAGTGTGAAAACTGAGTTTCCTTGAGAGCTGCTTGGAAGCCTGATGGTGTGTGAAGTTAGTGAGCCAAATGGAGTTGTTCTCCCACAAGAACCACTCGGCTGATCCTTCTTCAATATGCCCTTCACCAACATGCAGTGTTTCCTTGATTGAATTAGCTCTCACACCAATATTTGTGTCTAGAGCCTTTGCATTGAGAGCTATCTGAAAACGGCTGTGGCGCTGAAGTTGCCTGTGAATGTGGAGTTGGTGGCATGTGAAACCCGCATGTGGAGCATTCGTTTATGTGGGATGCTCTCCAAGCTTCATTTCAGTCCTAGGCACTCAAAGGGCACTAAGCATAGAGTGTGAAAACTGAGTTTCCTTGAGAGCTGCTTGGAAGCCTGATGGTGTATGAAGTTAGTGAGCCAAATGGAGTTGTTCTCCCACAAGAACCACTCGGCTGATCCTTCTTCAATATGCCCTTCACCAACATGCAGTGTTTCCTTGATTGAATTAGCTCTCACACCAATATTTGCGTCTAGAGCCTTTGCATTGAGGGCTATCTGAAAACGGCTGTGGCGCTGAAGTTGCCTGTGAATGTGGAGTTGGTGGCATGTGAAAACCGCCTGTGGAGCATTCGTACGTGTGGGATGCTCTACCAGGTT
The DNA here is from genome assembly GCF_030435755.1 of Ochotona princeps. Classification (NCBI taxonomy): domain Eukaryota; kingdom Metazoa; phylum Chordata; class Mammalia; order Lagomorpha; family Ochotonidae; genus Ochotona; species Ochotona princeps. The sequence goes on along the minus strand of NW_026698825.1, from coordinate 29,301 downwards.
CATTCCTAGATAATGCTCTCAAGGGGCACTAAGCATAGAGTGTGAAAACTGAGTTTCCTTGAGAGCTGCTTGGAAGCCTGATGGTGTGTGAAGTTAGTGAGCCAAATGGAGTTGTTCTCCCACAAGAACCACTCGGCTGATCCTTCTTCAATATGCCCTTCACCAACATGCAGTGTTTCCTTGATTGAATTAGCTCTCACACCAATATTTGCGTCTAGAGCCTTTGCATTGAGGGCTATCTGAAAACGGCTGTGGCGCTGAAGTTGCCTGTGAATGTGGAGTTGGTGGCATGTGAAACCCGCATGTGGAGCATTCCTTTATGTGGGATGCTCTACCAGGTTCATTTCAGTCCTAGCCATACAAAGGGCACTAAGCATAGAGTGTGAAAACTGAGTTTCCTTGAGAGCTGCTTGGAAGCCTGATGGTGTGTGAAGTTAGTGAGCCAAATGGAGTTGTTCTCCCACAAGAACCACTCGGCTGATCCTTCTTCAATATGCCCTTCACCAACATGCAGTGTTTTCTTGATTGAATTAGCTCTCACACCAATATTTGCGTCTAGAGCCTTTGCATTGAGGGCTATCTGAAAACGGCTGTGGCGCTGAAGTTGCCTGTGAATGTGGAGTTGGTGGCATGTGAAACCCGCATGTGGAGCATTCGTTTGTGTGGGATGCTGACCAAGCTTCATTTCAGTCCTAGGCACACAAAGAGCACTAAGCATAGAGTGTGAAAACTGAGTTTCCTTGAGAGCTGCTTGGAAGCCTGATGGTGTGTGAAGTTAGTGAGCCAAATGGAGTTGTTCTCCCACAAGAACCACTCGGCTGATCCTTCTTCAATATGCCCTTCACCAACATGCAGTGTTTCCTTGATTGAATTAGCTCTCACACCAATATTTGCGTCTAGAGCCTTTGCTTTGAGGGCTATCTGAAAACGGCTGTGGCGCTGAAGTTGCCTGTGAATGTGGAGTTGGTGGCATGTGAAACCCGCATGTGGAGCATTCGTTTGTGTGGGATGCTCTACCAGGTTCATTCCTAGATAATGCACTCAAAGGGCCCTAAGCATAGAGTGTGAAATCTGAGTTTCCTTGAGAGCTGCTTGGAAGCCTGATGGTGTGTGAAGTTAGTGAGCCAAATGGAGTTGTTCTCCCACAAGAACCACTCGGCTGATCCTTCTTCAATATGCCCTTCACCAACATGCAGTGTTTCCTTGATTGAACTAGCTCTCACACCAATATTTGCGTCTAGAGCCTTTGCATTGAGGGCTATCTGAAAACGGCTGTGGCGCTGAAGTTGCCTGTGAATGTGGAGTTGGTGGCATGTGAAACCCGCATGTGGAGCATTCCTTTATGTGGGATGCTCTACCAGGTTCATTTCAGTCCTAGCCATACAAAGGGCACTAAGCATAGAGTGGGAAAACTGAGTTTCCTTGAGAGCTGCTGGGAAGCCTGATGGTGTGTGAAGTTAGTGACCCAAATGGAGTTGTTCTCCCACAAGAACCACTCGGCTGATCCTTCTTCAATATGCCCTTCACCAACATACAGTGTTTTCTTGATTGAATTAGCTCTCACACCAATATTTGCGTCTAGAGCCTTTGCATTGAGGGCTATCTGAAAACGGCTGTGGCGCTGAAGTTGCCTGTGAATGTGGAGTTGGTGGCATGTGAAACCCGCATGTGGAGCATTCGTTTATGTGGGATGCTCTCCAAGCTTCAATTCAGTCCTAGGCACTCAAAGGGCACTAAGCATAGAGTGTGAAAACTGAGTTTCCTTGAGAGCTGCTTGGAAGCCTGATGGTGTGTGAAGTTAGTGAGCCAAATGGAGTTGTTCTCCCACAAGAACCACTCGGCTGATCCTTCTTCAATATGCCCTTCACCAACATGCAGTGTTTCCTTGATTGAATTAGCTCTCACACCAATATTTGCGTCTAGAGCCTTTGCTTTGAGGGCTATCTGAAAACGGCTGTGGCGCTGAAGTTGCCTGTGAATGTGGAGTTGGTGGCATGTGAAACCCGCATGTGGAGCATTCGTTTGTGTGGGATGCTCTACCAGGTTCATTCCTAGATAATGCACTCAAAGGGCACTAAGCATAGAGTGTGAAAACTGAGTTTCCTTGAGAGCTGCTTGGAAGCCTGATGGTGTGTGAAGTTAGTGAGCCAAATGGAGTTGTTCTCCCACAAGAACCACTCGGCTGATCCTTCTTCAATATGCCCTTCACCAACATGCAGTGTTTCCTTGATTGAACTAGCTCTCACACCAATATTTGCGTCTAGAGCCTTTGCATTGAGGGCTATCTGAAAACGGCTGTGGCGCTGAAGTTGCCTGTGAATGTGGAGTTGGTGGCATGTGAAACCCGCATGTGGAGCATTCCTTTATGTGGGATGCTCTACCAGGTTCATTTCAGTCCTAGCCATACAAAGGGCACTAAGCATAGAGTGGGAAAACTGAGTTTCCTTGAGAGCTGCTGGGAAGCCTGATGGTGTGTGAAGTTAGTGACCCAAATGGAGTTGTTCTCCCACAAGAACCACTCGGCTGATCCTTCTTCAATATGCCCTTCACCAACATACAGTGTTTTCTTGATTGAATTAGCTCTCACACCAATATTTGCGTCTAGAGCCTTTGCATTGAGGGCTATCTGAAAACGGCTGTGGCGCTGAAGTTGCCTGTGAATGTGGAGTTGGTGGCATGTGAAACCCGCATGTGGAGCATTCGTTTATGTGGGATGCTCTCCAAGCTTCAATTCAGTCCTAGGCACTCAAAGGGCACTAAGCATAGAGTGTGAAAACTGAGTTTCCTTGAGAGCTGCTTGGAAGCCTGATGGTGTGTGAAGTTAGTGAGCCAAATGGAGTTGTTCTCCCACAAGAACCACTCGGCTGATCCTTCTTCAATATGCCCTTCACCAACATGCAGTGTTTCCTTGATTGAATTAGCTCTCACACCAATATTTGCGTCTAGAGCCTTTGCTTTGAGGGCTATCTGAAAACGGCTGTGGCGCTGAAGTTGCCTGTGAATGTGGAGTTGGTGGCATGTGAAACCCGCATGTGGAGCATTCGTTTGTGTGGGATGCTCTACCAGGTTCATTCCTAGATAATGCACTCAAAGGGCACTAAGCATAGAGTGTGAAAACTGAGTTTCCTTGAGAGCTGCTTGGAAGCCTGATGGTGTGTGAAGTTAGTGAGCCAAATGGAGTTGTTCTCCCACAAGAACCACTCGGCTGATCCTTCTTCAATATGCCCTTCACCAACATGCAGTGTTTTCTTGATTGAATTAGCTCTCACACCAATATTTGCGTCTAGAGCCTTTGCATTGAGGGCTATCTGAAAACGGCTGTGGCGCTGAAGTTGACTGTGAATGTGGAGTTGGTGGCATGTGAAACCCTCATGTGGAGCATTCCTTTATGTGTGATGATCTACCAGGTTCATTTCAGTCCTAGCCATACAAAGGGCACTAAGCATAGAGTGTGAAAACTGAGTTTCCTTGAGAGCTGCTTGGAAGCCTGATGGTGTGTGAAGTTAGTGAGCCAAATGGAGTTGTTCTCCCACAAGAACCACTCGGCTGATCCTTCTTCAATATGCCCTTCACCAACATGCAGTGTTTTCTTGATTGAATTAGCTCTCACACCAATATTTGCGTCTAGAGCCTTTGCATTGAGGGCTATCTGAAAACGGCTGTGGCGCTGAAGTTGCCTGTGAATGTGGAGTTGGTGGCATGTGAAACCCGCATGTGGAGCATTCGTTTGTGTGGGATGCTGACCAAGCTTCATTTCAGTCCTAGGCACACAAAGGGCACTAAGCATAGAGTGTGAAAACTGAGTTTCCTTGAGAGCTGCTTGGAAGCCTGATGGTGTGTGAAGTTAGTGAGCCAAATGGAGTTGTTCTCCCACAAGAACCACTCGGCTGATCCTTCTTCAATATGCCCTTCACCAACATGCAGTGTTTCCTTGATTGAATTAGCTCTCACACCAATATTTGCGTCTAGAGCCTTTGCTTTGAGGGCTATCTGAAAACGGCTGTGGCGCTGAAGTTGCCTGTGAATGTGGAGTTGGTGGCATGTGAAACCCGCATGTGGAGCATTCGTTTGTGTGGGATGCTCTACCAGGTTCATTCCTAGATGATGCACTCAAAGGGCACTAAGCATAGAGTGTGAAAACTGAGTTTCCTTGAGAGCTGCTTGGAAGCCTGATGGTGTGTGAAGTTAGTGAGCCAAATGGAGTTGTTCTCCCACAAGAACCACTCGGCTGATCCTTCTTCAATATGCCCTTCACCAACATGCAGTGTTTCCTTGATTGAATTAGCTCTCACACCAATATTTGCGTCTAGAGCCTTTGCTTTGAGGGCTATCTGAAAACGGCTGTGGCGCTGAAGTTGCCTGTGAATGTGGAGTTGGTGGCATGTGAAACCCGCATGTGGAGCATTCGTTTGTGTGTAATGCTCTACCAGGTTCATTCCTAGATAATGCACTCAAAGGGCACTAAGCATAGAGTGTGAAAACTGAGTTTCCTTGAGAGCTGCTTGGAAGCCTGATGGTGTGTGAATTTAGTGAGCCAAATGGAGTTGTTGTCCCACAAGAACCACTCGGCTGATCCTTCTTCAATATGCCCTTCACCAACATGCAGTGTTTCCTTGATTGAATTAGCTCTCACACCAATATTTGCGTCTAGAGCCTTTGCATTGAGAGCTATCTGAAAACGGCTGTGGCGCTGAAGTTGCCTGTGAATGTGGAGTTGGTGGCATGTGAAACCCGCATGTGGAGCATTCGTTTATGTGGGATGCTCTCCAAGCTTCATTTCATTCCTAGGCACTCAAAGGGCACTAAGCATAGAGTGTGAAAACTGAGTTTCCTTGAGAGCTGCTTGGAAGCCTGATGGTGTGTGAAGTTAGTGAGCCAAATGGAGTTGTTCTCCCACAAGAACCACTCTGCTGATCCTTCTTCAATATGCCCTTCACCAACATGCAGTGTTTCCTTGATTGAATTAGCTCTCACACCAATATTTGCGTCTAGAGCCTTTGCATTGAGGGCTATCTGAAAACGGCTGTGGCGCTGAAGTTGCCTGTGAATGTGGAGTTGGTGGCATGTGAAAACCGCCTGTGGAGCATTCGTACGTGTGGGATGCTCTACCAGGTTCATTCCTAGATAATGCTCTCAAGGGGCACTAAGCATAGAGTGTGAAAACTGAGTTTCCTTGAGAGCTGCTTGGAAGCCTGATGGTGTGTGAAGTTAGTGAGCCAAATGGAGTTGTTCTCCCACAAGAACCACTCGGCTGATCCTTCTTCAATATGCCCTTCACCAACATGCAGTGTTTCCTTGATTGAATTAGCTCTCACACCAATATTTGCGTCTAGAGCCTTTGCATTGAGGGCTATCTGAAAACGGCTGTGGCGCTGAAGTTGCCTGTGAATGTGGAGTTGGTGGCATGTGAAACCCGCATGTGGAGCATTCCTCTATCTGGGATGCTCTACCAGGTTCATTTCAGTCCTAGCCATACAAAGGGCACTAAGCATAGAGTGTGAAAACTGAGTTTCCTTGAGAGCTGCTTGGAAGCCTGATGGTGTGTGAAGTTAGTGAGCCAAATGGAGTTGTTCTCCCACAAGAACCACTCGGCTGATCCTTCTTCAATATGCCCTTCACCAACATGCAGTGTTTTCTTGATTGAATTAGCTCTCACACCAATATTTGCGTCTAGAGCCTTTGCATTGAGGGCTATCTGAAAACGGCTGTGGCGGTGAAGTTGACTGTGAATGTGGAGTTGGTGGCATGTGAAACCCTCATGTGGAGCATTCCTTTATGTGGGATGCTCTACCAGGTTCATTTCAGTCCTAGCCATACAAAGGGCACTAAGCATAGAGTGTGAAAACTGAGTTTCCTTGAGAGCTGCTGGGAAGCCTGATGGTGTGTGAAGTTAGTGACCCAAATGGAGTTGTTCTCCCACAAGAACCACTCGGCTGATCCTTCTTCAATATGCCCTTCACCAACATGCAGTGTTTTCTTGATTGAATTAGCTCTCACACCAATATTTGCGTCTAGAGCCTTTGCATTGAGGGCTATCTGAAAACGGCTGTGGCGCTGAAGTTGCCTGTGAATGTGGAGTTGGTGGCATGTGAAACCCGCATGTGGAGCATTCGTTTGTGTGGGATGCTGACCAAGCTTCATTTCAGTCCTAGGCACACAAAGAGCACTAAGCATAGAGTGTGAAAACTGAGTTTCCTTGAGAGCTGCTTGGAAGCCTGATGGTGTGTGAAGTTAGTGAGCCACATGGAGTTGTTCTCCCACAAGAACCACTCGGCTGATTCTTCTTCAATATGCCCTTCACCAACATGCAGTGTTTCCTTGATTGAATTAGCTCTCACACCAATATTTGCGTCTAGAGCCTTTGCTTTGAGGGCTATCTGAAAACGGCTGTGGCGCTGAAGTTGCCTGTGAATGTGGAGTTGGTGGCATGTGAAACCCGCATGTGGAGCATTCGTTTGTGTGGGATGCTCTACCAGGTTCATTCCTAGATAATGCACTCAAAGGGCACTAAGCATAGAGTGTGAAAACTGAGTTTCCTTGAGAGCTGCTTGGAAGCCTGATGGTGTGTGAAGTTAGTGAGCCAAATGGAGTTGTTCTCCCACAAGAACCACTCGGCTGATCCTTCTTCAATATGCCCTTCACCAACATGCAGTGTTTCCTTGATTGAATTAGCTCTCACACCAATATTTGCGTCTAGAGCCTTTGCTTTGAGGGCTATCTGAAAACGGCTGTGGCGCTGAAGTTGCCTGTGAATGTGGAGTTGGTGGCATGTGAAACCCGCATGTGGAGCATTCGTTTATGTGGGATGCTCTCCAAGCTTCATTTCAGTCCAAGGCACTCAAAGGGCACTAAGCATAGAGTGTGAAAACTGAGTTTCCTTGAGAGCTGCTTGGAAGCCTGATGGTGTGTGAAGTTAGTGAGCCAAATGGAGTTGTTCTCCCACAAGAACCACTCGGCTGATCCTTCTTCAATATGAGCTGCACCAACATGCAGTGTTTTCTTGATTGAATTAGCTCTCACAACAATATTTGCGTCTAGAGCCTTTGCATTGAGGGCTATCTGAAAACGGCTGTGGCGCTGAAGTTGCCTGTGAATGTGGAGTTGGTGGCATGTGAAACCCGCATGTGGAGCATTCGTTTGTGTGGGATGCTGACCAAGCTTCATTTCAGTCCTAGGCACACAAAGAGCACTAAGCATAGAGTGTGAAAACTGAGTTTCCTTGAGAGCTGCTTGGAAGCCTGATGGTGTGTGAAGTTAGTGAGCCAAATGGAGTTGTTCTCCCACAAGAACCACTCGGCTGATCCTTCTTCAATATGCCCTTCACCAACATGCAGTGTTTCCTTGATTGAATTAGCTCTCACACCAATATTTGTGTCTAGAGCCTTTGCATTGAGAGTTATCTGAAAACGGCTGTGGCGCTGAAGTTGCCTGTGAATGTGGAGTTGGTGGCATGTGAAACCCGCATGTGGAGCATTCGTTTATGTGGGATGCTCTCCAAGCTTCATTTCAGTCCTAGGCACTCAAAGGGCACTAAGCATAGAGTGTGAAAACTGAGTTTCCTTGAGAGCTGCTTGGAAGCCTGATGGTGTATGAAGTTAGTGAGCCAAATGGAGTTGTTCTCCCACAAGAACCACTCGGCTGATCCTTCTTCAATATGCCCTTCACCAACATGCAGTGTTTCCTTGATTGAATTAGCTCTCACACCAATATTTGCGTCTAGAGCCTTTGCATTGAGGGCTATCTGAAAACGGCTGTGGCGCTGAAGTTGCCTGTGAATGTGGAGTTGGTGGCATGTGAAAACCGCCTGTGGAGCATTCGTACGTGTGGGATGCTCTACCAGGTTCATTCCTAGATAATGCTCTCAAGGGGCACTAAGCATAGAGTGTGAAAACTGAGTTTCCTTGAGAGCTGCTTGGAAGCCTGATGGTGTGTGAAGTTAGTGAGCCAAATGGAGTTGTTCTCCCACAAGAACCACTCGGCTGATCCTTCTTCAATATGCCCTTCACCAACATGCAGTGTTTCCTTGATTGAATTAGCTCTCACACCAATATTTGCGTCTAGAGCCTTTGCATTGAGGGCTATCTGAAAACGGCTGTGGCGCTGAAGTTGCCTGTGAATGTGGAGTTGGTGGCATGTGAAACCCGCATGTGGAGCATTCCTTTATGTGGGATGCTCTACCAGGTTCATTTCAGTCCTAGCCATACAAAGGGCACTAAGCATAGAGTGTGAAAACTGAGTTTCCTTGAGAGCTGCTTGGAAGCCTGATGGTGTGTGAAGTTAGTGAGCCAAATGGAGTTGTTCTCCCACAAGAACCACTCGGCTGATCCTTCTTCAATATGCCCTTCACCAACATGCAGTGTTTTCTTGATTGAATTAGCTCTCACACCAATATTTGCGTCTAGAGCCTTTGCATTGAGGGCTATCTGAAAACGGCTGTGGCGCTGAAGTTGCCTGTGAATGTGGAGTTGGTGGCATGTGAAACCCGCATGTGGAGCATTCGTTTGTGTGGGATGCTGACCAAGCTTCATTTCAGTCCTAGGCACACAAAGAGCACTAAGCATAGAGTGTGAAAACTGAGTTTCCTTGAGAGCTGCTTGGAAACCTGATGGTGTGTGAAGTTAGTGAGCCACATGGAGTTGTTCTCCCACAAGAACCACTCGGCTGATTCTTCTTCAATATGCCCTTCACCAACATGCAGTGTTTCCTTGATTGAATTAGCTCTCACACCAATATTTGCGTCTAGAGCCTTTGCATTGAGGGCTATCTGAAAACGGCTGTGGCGCTGAAGTTGCCTGTGAATGTGGAGGTGGTGGCATGTGAAACCCGCATGTGGAGCATTCGTTTGTGTGGGATGCTCTACCAGGTTCATTCCTAGATAATGCACTCAAAGGGCACTAAGCATAGAGTGTGAAAACTGAGTTTCCTTGAGAGCTGCTTGGAAGCCTGATGGTGTGTGAAGTTAGTGAGCCAAATGGAGTTGTTCTCCCACAAGAACCACTCGGCTGATCCTTCTTCAATATGCCCTTCACCAACATGCAGTGTTTCCTTGATTGAATTAGCTCTCACACCAATATTTGCGTCTAGAGCCTTTGCTTTGAGGGCTATCTGAAAACGGCTGTGGCGCTGAAGTTGCCTGTGAATGTGGAGTTGGTGGCATGTGAAACCCGCATGTGGAGCATTCGTTTATGTGGGATGCTCTCCAAGCTTCATTTCAGTCCTAGGCACTCAAAGGGCACTAAGCATAGAGTGTGAAAACTGAGTTTCCTTGAGAGCTGCTTGGAAGCCTGATGGTGTGTGAAGTTAGTGAGCCAAATGGAGTTGTTCTCCCACAAGAAAAACTCGGCTGATCCTTCTTCAATATGCCCTGCACCAACATGCAGTGTTTTCTTGATTGAATTAGCTCTCACACCAATATTTGCGTCTAGAGCCTTTGCATTGAGGGCTATCTGAAAACGGCTGTGGCGCTGAAGTTGCCTGTGAATGTGGAGTTGGTGCCATGTGAAACCCGCATGTGGAGCATTCGTTTGTGTGGGATGCTGACCAAGCTTCATTTCAGTCCTAGGCACACAAAGAGCACTAAGCATAGAGTGTGAAAACTGAGTTTCCTTGAGAGCTGCTTGGAAGCCTGATGGTGTGTGAAGTTAGTGAGCCAAATGGAGTTGTTCTCCCACAAGAACCACTCGGCTGATCCTTCTTCAATATGCCCTTCACCAACATGCAGTGTTTCCTTGATTGAATTAGCTCTCACACCAATATTTGCGTCTAGAGCCTTTGCATTGAGGGCTATCTGAAAACGGCTGTGGCGCTGAAGTTGCCTGTGAATGTGGAGTTGGTGGCATGTGAAACCCGCATGTGGAGCATTCCTTTATGTGGGATGCTCTACCAGGTTCATTTCAGTCCTAGCCATACAAAGGGCACTAAGCATAGAGTGTGAAAACTGAGTTTCCTTGAGAGCTGCTTGGAAGCCTGATGGTGTGTGAAGTTAGTGAGCCAAATGGAGTTGTTCTCCCACAAGAACCACTCGGCTGGTCCTTCTTCAATATGCCCTTCACCAACATGCAGTGTTTTCTTGATTGAATTAGCTCTCACACCAATATTTGCGTCTAGAGCCTTTGCATTGAGGGCTATCTGAAAACGGCTGTGGCGCTGAAGTTGCCTGTGAATGTGGAGTTGGTGGCATGTGAAACCCGCATGTGGAGCATTCCTTTATGTGGGATGCTCTACCAGGTTCATTTTAGTCCTAGCCATACAAAGAGCACTAAGCATAGAGTGTGAAAACTGAGTTTCCTTGAGAGCTGCTTGGAAGCCTGATGGTGTGTGAAGTTAGTGAGCCAAATGGAGTTGTTCTCCCACAAGAACCACTCGGCTGATCCTTCTTCAATATGCCCTTCACCAACATGCAGTGTTTTCTTGATTGAATTAGCTCTCACACCAATATTTGCGTCTAGAGCCTTTGCATTGAGGGCTATCTGAAAACGGCTGTGGCGCTGAAGTTGCCTGTGAATGTGGAGTTGGTGGCATGTGAAACCCGCATGTGGAGCATTCGTTTGTGTGGGATGCTGACCAAGCTTCATTTCAGTCCTAGGCACACAAAGAGCACTAAGCATAGAGTGTGAAAACTGAGTTTCCTTGAGAGCTGCTTGGAAACCTGATGGTGTGTGAAGTTAGTGAGCCACATGAAGTTGTTCTCCCACAAGAACCACTCGGCTGATTCTTCTTCAATATGCCCTTCACCAACATGCAGTGTTTCCTTGATTGAATTAGCTCTCACACCAATATTTGCGTCTAGAGCCTTTGCATTGAGGGCTATCTGAAAACGGCTGTGGCGCTGAAGTTGCCTGTGAATGTGGAGTTGGTGGCATGTGAAACCCGCATGTGGAGCATTCGTTTGTGTGGGATGCTCTACCAGGTTCATTCCTAGATAATGCACTCAAAGGGCACTAAGCATAGAGTGTGAAAACTGAGTTTCCTTGAGAGCTGCTTGGAAGCCTGATGGTGTGTGAAGTTAGTGAGCCAAATGGAGTTGTTCTCCCACAAGAACCACTCGGCTGATCCTTCTTCAATATGCCCTTCACCAACATGCAGTGTTTCCTTGATTGAATTAGCTCTCACACCAATATTTGCGTCTAGAGCCTTTGCTTTGAGGGCTATCTGAAAACGGCTGTGGCGCTGAAGTTGCCTGTGAATGTGGAGTTGGTGGCATGTGAAACCCGCATGTGGAGCATTCGTTTATGTGGGATGCTCTCCAAGCTTCATTTCAGTCCTAGGCACTCAAAGGGCACTAAGCATAGAGTGTGAAAACTGAGTTTCCTTGAGAGCTGCTTGGAAGCCTGATGGTGTGTGAAGTTAGTGAGCCAAATGGAGTTGTTCTCCCACAAGTAAAACTCGGCTGATCCTTCTTCAATATGCCCTGCACCAACATGCAGTGTTTTCTTGATTGAATTAGCTCTCACACCAATATTTGCGTCTAGAGCCTTTGCTTTGAGGGCTATCTGAAAACGGCTGTGGCGCTGAAGTTGCCTGTGAATGTGGTGTTGGTGGCATGTGAAACCCGCATGTGGAGCATTCGTTTGTGTGGGATGCTGACCAAGCTTCATTTCAGTCCTAGGCACACAAAGAGCACTAAGCATAGAGTGTGAAAACTGAGTTTCCTTGAGAGCTGCTTGGAAGCCTGATGGTGTGTGAAGTTAGTGAGCCAAATGGAGTTGTTCTCCCACAAGAACCACTCGGCTGATCCTTCTTCAATATGCCCTTCACCAACATGCAGTGTTTCCTTGATTGAATTAGCTCTCACACCAATATTTGCGTCTAGAGCCTTTGCATTGAGGGCTATCTGAAAACGGCTGTGGCGCTGAAGTTGCCTGTGAATGTGGAGTTGGTGGCATGTGAAACCCGCATGTGGAGCATTCCTTTATGTGGGATGCTCTACCAGGTTCATTTCAGTCCTAGCCATACAAAGGGCACTAAGCATAGAGTGTGAAAACTGAGTTTCCTTGAGAGCTGCTTGGAAGCCTGATGGTGTGTGAAGTTAGTGAGCCCAATGGAGTTGTTCTCCCACAAGAACCACTCGGCTGATCCTTCTTCAATATGCCCTTCACCAACATGCAGTGTTTTCTTGATTGAATTAGCTCTCACACCAATATTTGCGTCTAGAGCCTTTGCATTGAGGGCTATCTGAAAACGGCTGTGGCGCTGAAGTTGACTGTGAATGTGGAGTTGGTGGCATGTGAAACCCTCATGTGGAGCATTCGTTTGTGTGGGATGCTCTACCAGGTTCATTTCAGTCCTAGCCATACAAAGGGCACTAAGCATAGAGTGTGAAAACTGAGTTTCCTTGAGAGCTGCTGGGAAGCCTGATGGTGTGTGAAGTTAGTGAGCCAAATGGAGTTGTTCTCCCACAAGAACCACTCGGCTGATCCTTCTTCAATATGCCCTTCACCAACATGCAGTGTTTTCTTGATTGAATTAGCTCTCACACCAATATTTGCGTCTAGAGCCTTTGCATTGAGGGCTATCTGAAAACGGCTGTGGCGCTGAAGTTGCCTGTGAATGTGGAGTTGGTGGCATGTGAAACCCGCATGTGGAGCATTCGTTTGTGAGGGATGCTGACCAAGCTTCATTTCAGTCCTAGGCACACAAAGAGCACTAAGCATAGAGTGTGAAAACTGAGTTTTCTTGAGAGCTGCTTGGAAGCCTGATGGTGTGTGAAGTTAGTGAGCCAAATGGAGTTGTTCTCCCACAAGAACCACTCGGCTGATCCTTCTTCAATATGCCCTTCATCAACATGCAGTGTTTCCTTGATTGAATTAGCTCTCACACCAATATTTGCGTCTAGAGCCTTTGCATTGAGGGCTATCTGAAAACGGCTGTGGCGCTGAAGTTGCCTGTGAATGTGGAGTTGGTGGCATGTGAAACCCGCATGTGGAGCATTCGTTTATGTGGGATGCTCTTCAAGCTTCATTTCAGTCCTAGGCACTCAAAGGGCACTAAGCATAGAGTGTGAAAACTGAGTTTCCTTGAGAGCTGCTTGGAAGCCTGATGGTGTGTGAAGTTAGTGAGCCAAATGGAGTTGTTCTCCCACAAGAACCACTCGGCTGATCCTTCTTCAATATGCCCTTCACCAACATGCAGTGTTTCCTTGATTGAATTAGCTCTCACACCAATATTTGCGTCTAGAGCCTTTGCATTGAGGGCTATCTGAAAACGGCTGTGGCGCTGAAGTTGCCTGTGAATGTGGAGTTGGTGGCATGTGAAACCCTCATGTGGAGCATTCGTTTATGTGGGATGCTCTACCAGGTTCATTTCAGTCCTAGCTATACAAAGGGCACTAAGCATAGAGTGTGAAAACTGAGTTTCCTTGAGAGCTGCTTGGAAGCCTGATGGTGTGTGAAGTTAGTGAGCCAAATGGAGTTGTTCTCCCACAAGAACCACTCGGCTGATCCTTCTTCAATATGCCCTGCACCAACATGCAGTGTTTTCTTGATTGAATTAGCTCTCACACCAATATTTGCGTCTAGAGCCTTTGCATTGAGGGCTATCTGAAAACGGCTGTGGCGCTGAAGTTGCCTGTGAATGTGGAGTTGGTGGCATGTGAAACCCGCATGTGGAGCATTCGTTTATGTGGGATGCTGACCAAGCTTCATTTCAGTCCTAGGCACACAAAGAGCACTAAGCATAGAGTGTAAAAACTGAGTTTCCTTGAGAGCTGCTTGGAAGCCTGATGGTGTGTGAAGTTAGTGAGCCAAATGGAGTTGTTCTCCCACAAGAACCACTCGGCTGATTCTTCTTCAATATGCCCTTCACCAACATGCAGTGTTTCCTTGATTGAATTAGCTCTCACACCAATATTTGCGTCTAGAGCCTTTGCTTTGAGGGCTATCTGAAAACGGCTGTGGCGCTGAAGTTGCCTGTTGATGTGGAGTTTGTGGCATGTGAAACCCGCATGTGGAGCATTCGTTTATGTGGGATGCTCTCCAAGCTTCATTTCAGTCCTAGGCACTCAAAGGGCACTAAGCATAGAGTGTGAAAACTGAGTTTCCTTGAGAGCTGCTTGGAAGCCTGATGGTGTGTGAAGTTAGTGAGCCAAATGGTGTTGTTCTCCCACAAGAACCACTCGGCTGATCCTTCTTCAATATGCCCTGCACCAACATGCAGTGTTTTCTTGATTGAATTAGCTCTCACACCAATATTTGCGTCTAGAGCCTTTGCATTGAGGGCTATCTGAAAACGGCTGTGGCGCTGAAGTTGCCTGTGAATATGGAGTTGGTGGCATGTGAAACCCGCATGTGGAGCATTCGTTTGTGTGGGATGCTGACCAAGCTTCATTTCAGTCCTAGGCACACAAAGAGCACTAAGCATAGAGTGTGAAAACTGAGTTTCCTTGAGAGCTGCTTGGAAGCCTGATGGTGTGTGAAGTTAGTGAGCCAAATGGAGTTGTTCTCCCACAAGAACCACTCGGCTGATTCTTCTTCAATATGCCCTGCACCAACATGCAGTGTTTCCTTGATTGAATTAGCTCTCACACCAATATTTGCGTCTAGAGCCTTTGCATTGAGGGCTATCTGAAAACGGCTGTGGCGCTGAAGTTGCCTGTGAATGTGGAGTTGGTGGCATGTGAAACCCGCATGTGGAGCATTCGTTTGTGTGGGATGCTCTACCAGGTTCATTCCTAGATAATGCACTCAAAGGGCACTAAGCATAGAGTGTGAAAACTGAGTTTCCTTGAGAGCTGCTTGGAAGCCTGATGGTGTGTGAAGTTAGTGAGCCAAATGGAGTTGTTCTCCCACAAGAACCACTCGGCTGACTCTTCTTCAACATGCCCTTCACCAACATGCAGTGTTTCCTTGATTGAATTAGCTCTCACACCAATATTTGTGTCTAGAGCCTTTGCATTGAGGGCAATCTGAAAACGGCTGTGGCGCTGAAGTTGCCTGTGAATGTGGAGTTGGTGGCATGTGAAACCCGCATGTGGAGCATTCGTTTATGTGGGATGCTCTCCAAGCTTCATTTCAGTCCTAGGCACTCAAAGGGCACTAAGCATAGAGTGTGAAAACTGAGTTTCCTTGAGAGCTGCTTGGAAGCCTGATGGTGTGTGAAGTTAGTGAGCCAAATGGAGTTGTTCTCCCACAAGAACCACTCGGCTGATCCTTCTTCAATATGCCCTTCACCAACATGCAGTGTTTTCTTGATTGAATTAGCTCTCACACCAATATTTGCGTCTAGAGCCTTTGCATTGAGGGCTATCTGAAAACGGCTGTGGCGCTGAAGTTGACTGTGAATGTGGAGTTGGTGGCATGTGAAACCCTCATGTGGAGCATTCGTTTGTGTGGGATGCTCTACCAGGTTCATTTCAGTCCTAGCCATACAAAGGGCACTAAGCATAGAGTGTGAAAACTGAGTTTCCTTGAGAGCTGCTGGGAAGCCTGATGGTGTGTGAAGTTAGTGAGCCAAATGGAGTTGTTCTCCCACAAGAACCACTCGGCTGATCCTTCTTCAATATGCCCTTCACCAACATGCAGTGTTTTCTTGATTGAATTAGCTCTCACACCAATATTTGCGTCTAGAGCCTTTGCATTGAGGGCTATCTGAAAACGGCTGTGGCGCTGAAGTTGCCTGTGAATGTGGAGTTGGTGGCATGTGAAACCCGCATGTGGAGCATTCGTTTGTGAGGGATGCTGACCAAGCTTCATTTCAGTTCTAGGCACACAAAGAGCACTAAGCATAGAGTGTGAAAACTGAGTTTTCTTGAGAGCTGCTTGGAAGCCTGATGGTGTGTGAAGTTAGTGAGCCAAATGGAGTTGTTCTCCCACAAGAACCACTCGGCTGATCCTTCTTCAATATGCCCTTCACCAACATGCAGTGTTTCCTTGATTGAATTAGCTCTCACACCAATATTTGCGTCTAGAGCCTTTGCATTGAGGGCTATCTGAAAACGGCTGTGGCGCTGAAGTTGCCTGTGAATGTGGAGTTGGTGGCATGTGAAACCCGCATGTGGAGCATTCGTTTATGTGGGATGCTCTCCAAGCTTCATTTCAGTCCTAGGCACTCAAAGGGCACTAAGCATAGAGTGTGAAAACTGAGTTTCCTTGAGAGCTGCTTGGAAGCCTGATGGTGTGTGAAGTTAGTGAGCCAAATGGAGTTGTTCTCCCACAAGAACCACTCGGCTGATCCTTCTTCAATATGCCCTTCACCAACATGCAGTGTTTCCTTGATTGAATTAGCTCTCACACCAATATTTGCGTCTAGAGCCTTTGCATTGAGGGCTATCTGAAAACGGCTGTGGCGCTGAAGTTGACTGTGAATGTGGAGTTGGTGGCATGTGAAACCCTCATGTGGAGCATTCGTTTATGTGGGATGCTCTACCAGGTTCATTTCAGTCCTAGCTATACAAAGGGCACTAAGCATAGAGTGTGAAAACTGAGTTTCCTTGAGAGCTGCTTGGAAGCCTGATGGTGTGTGAAGTTAGTGAGCCAAATGGAGTTGTTCTCCCACAAGAACCACTCGGCTGATCCTTCTTCAATATGCCCTGCACCAACATGCAGTGTTTTCTTGATTGAATTAGCTCTCTCACCAATATTTGCGTCTAGAGCCTTTGCATTGAGGGCTATCTGAAAACGGCTGTGGCGCTGAAGTTGCCTGTGAATGTGGAGTTGGTGGCATGTGAAACCCGCATGTGGAGCATTCGTTTATGTGGGATGCTGACCAAGCTTCATTTCAGTCCTAGGCACACAAAGAGCACTAAGCATAGAGTGTAAAAACTGAGTTTCCTTGAGAGCTGCTTGGAAGCCTGATGGTGTGTGAAGTTAGTGAGCCAAATGGAGTTGTTCTCCCACAAGAACCACTCGGCTGATTCTTCTTCAATATGCCCTTCACCAACATGCAGTGTTTCCTTGATTGAATTAGCTCTCACACCAATATTTGCGTCTAGAGCCTTTGCTTTGAGGGCTATCTGAAAACGGCTGTGGCGCTGAAGTTGCCTGTGAATGTGGAGTTGGTGGCATGTGAAACCCGCATGTGTAGCATTCGTTTATGTGGGATGCTCTCCAAGCTTCATTTCAGTCCTAGGCACTCAAAGGGCACTAAGCATAGAGTGTGAAAACTGAGTTTCCTTGAGAGCTGCTTGGAAGCCTGATGGTGTGTGAAGTTAGTGAGCCAAATGGAGTTGTTCTCCCACAAGAACCACTCGGCTGATCCTTCTTCAATATGCCCTGCACCAACATGCAGTGTTTTCTTGATTGAATTAGCTCTCACACCAATATTTGCGTCTAGAGCCTTTGCATTGAGGGCTATCTGAAAACGGCTGTGGCGCTGAAGTTGCCTGTGAATATGGAGTTGGTGGCATGTGAAACCCGCATGTGGAGCATTCGTTTGTGTGGGATGCTGACCAAGCTTCATTTCAGTCCTAGGCACACAAAGAGCACTAAGCATAGAGTGTGAAAACTGAGTTTCCTTGAGAGCTGCTTGGAAGCCTGATGGTGTGTGAAGTTAGTGAGCCAAATGGAGTTGTTCTCCCACAAGAACCACTCGGCTGATTCTTCTTCAATATGCCCTTCACCAACATGCAGTGTTTCCTTGATTGAATTAGCTCTCACACCAATATTTGCGTCTAGAGCCTTTGCATTGAGGGCTATCTGAAAACGGCTTTGGCGCTGAAGTTGCCTGTGAATGTGGAGTTGGTGGCATGTGAAACCCGCATGTGGAGCATTCGTTTATGTGGGATGCTCTACCAGGTTCATTCCTAGATAATGCACTCAAAGGGCACTAAGCATAGAGTGTGAAAACTGAGTTTCCTTGAGAGCTGCTTGGAAGCCTGATGGTGTGTGAAGTTAGTGAGCCAAATGGAGTTGTTCTCCCACAAGAACCACTCGGCTGACTCTTCTTCAACATGCCCTTCACCAACATGCAGTGTTTCCTTGATTGAATTAGCTCTCACACCAATATTTGTGTCTAGAGCCTTTGCATTGAGGGCTATCTGAAAACGGCTGTGGCGCTGAAGTTGCCTGTGAATGTGGAGTTGGTGGCATGTGAAACCCGCATGTGGAGCATTCGTTTGTGTGGGATGCTCTACCAGGTTCATTTCAGTCCTAGGCACTCAAAGGGCACTAAGCATAGAGTGTGAAAACTGAGTTTCCTTGAGAGCTGCTTGGAAGCCTGATGGTGTGTGAAGTTAGTGAGCCAAATGGAGTTGTTCTCCCACAAGAACCACTCGGCTGATCCTTCTTCAATATGCCCTTCACCAACATGCAGTGTTTTCTTGATTGAATTAGCTCTCACACCAATATTTGCGTCTAGAGCCTTTGCATTGAGGGCTATCTGAAAACGGCTGTGGTGCTGAAGTTGCCTGTGAATGTGGAGTTGGTGGCATGTGAAACCCGCATGTGGAGCATTCGTACGTGTGGGATGCTCTACCAGGTTCATTCCTAGATAATGCACTCAAAGGGCACTAAGCATAGAGTGTGAAAACTGAGTTTCCTTGAGAGCTGCTTGGAAGCCTGATGGTGTGTGAAGTTAGTGAGCCAAATGGAGTTGTTCTCCCACAAGAACCACTCGGCTGATCCTTCTTCAATATGCCCTTCACCAACATGCAGTGTTTCCTTGATTGAATTAGCTCTCACACCAATATTTGCGTCTAGAGCCTTTGCATTGAGGGCTATCTGAAAACGGCTGTGGCGTTGAAGTTGCCTGTGAATGTGGAGTTGGTGGCATGTGAAACCCGCATGTGGAGCATTCCTTTATGTGGGATGCTCTACCAGGTTCATTTCAGTCCTAGCCATACAAAGGGCACTAAGCATAGAGTGTGAAAACTGAGTTTCCTTGAGAGCTGCTTGGAAGCCTGATGGTGTGTGAAGTTAGTGAGCCAAATGGAGTTGTTCTCCCACAAGAACCACTCGGCTGATCCTTCTTCAATATGCCCTTCACCAACATGCAGTGTTTTCTTGATTGAATTAGCTCTCACACCAATATTTGCGTCTAGAGCCTTTGCATTGAGGGCTATCTGAAAACGGCTGTGGCGCTGAAGTTGCCTGTGAATGTGGAGTTGGTGGCATGTGAAACCCGCATGTGGAGCATTCCTTTATGTGGGATGCTCTACCAGGTTCATTTCAGTCCTAGCCATACAAAGGGCACTAAGCATAGAGTGTGAAAACGGAGTTTCCTTGAGAGCTGCTTGGAAGCCTGATGGTGTGTGAAGTTAGTGAGCCAAATGGAGTTGTTCTCCCACAAGAACCACTCGGCTGATCCTTCTTCAATATGCCCTTCACCAACATGCAGTGTTTTCTTGATTGAATTAGCTCTCACACCAATATTTGCGTCTAGAGCCTTTGCATTGAGGGCTATCTGAAAACGGCTGTGGCGCTGAAGTTGCCTGTGAATGTGGAGTTGGTGGCATGTGAAACCCGCATGTGGAGCATTCGTTTGTGTGGGATGCTGACCAAGCTTCATTTCAGTCCTAGGCACACAAAGAGCACTAAGCATAGAGTGTGAAAACTGAGTTTCCTTGAGAGCTGCTTGGAAGCCTGATGGTGTGTGAAGTTAGTGAGCCAAATGGAGTTGTTCTCCCACAAGAACCACTCGGCTGATCCTTCTTCAATATGCCCTTCACCAACATGCAGTGTTTCCTTGATTGAATTAGCTCTCACACCAATATTTGCGTCTAGAGCCTTTGCATTGAGGGCTATCTGAAAACGGCTGTGGCGCTGAAGTTGCCTGTGAATGTGGAGTTGGTGGCATGTGAAACCCGCATGTGGAGCATTCGTTTGTGTGGGATGCTCTACCAGGTTCATTCCTAGATAATGCACTCAAAGGGCACTAAACATAGAGTGTGAAAACTGAGTTTCCTTGAGAGCTGCTTGGAAGCCTGATGGTGTGTGAAGTTAGTGAGCCCAATGGAGTTGTTCTCCCACAAGAACCACTCGGCTGATCCTTCTTCAATATGCCCTTCACCAACAATGCAGTGTTTCCTTGATTGAATTAGCTCTCACACCAATATTTGCGTCTAGAGCCTTTGCATTGAGGGCTATCTGAAAACGGCTGTGGCGCTGAAGTTGCCTGTGAATGTGGAGTTGGTGGCATGTGAAACCCGCATGTGGAGCATTCGTTTGTGTGGGATGCTCTACCAGGTTCATTCCTAGATAATGCACTCAAAGGGCACTAAGCATAGTGTGTGAAAACTGAGTTTCCTTGAGAGCTGCTTGGAAGCCTGATGGTGTGTGAAGTTAGTGAGCCAAATGGAGTTGTTCTCCCACAAGAACCACTCGGCTGATCCTTCTTCAATATGCCCTTCACCAACATGCAGTGTTTCCTTGATTGAATTAGCTCTCACACCAATATTTGCGTCTAGAGCCTTTGCATTGAGGGCTATCTGAAAACGGCTGTGGCGCTGAAGTTGCCTGTGAATGTGGAGTTGGTGGCATGTGAAACCCGCATGTGGAGCATTCGTTTGTGTGGGATGCTCTACCAGGTTCATTCCTAGATAATGCACTCAAAGGGCACTAAGCATAGAGTGTGAAAACTGAGTTTCCTTGAGAGCTGCTTGGAAGCCTGATGGTGTGTGAAGTTAGTGAGCCAAATGGAGTTGTTCTCCCACAAGAACCACTCGGCTGATCCTTCTTCAATATGCCCTTCACCAACATGCAGTGTTTCCTTGATTGAATTAGCTCTCACACCAATATTTGCGTCTAGAGCCTTTGCATTGAGGGCTATCTGAAAACGGCTGTGGCGCTGAAGTTGCCTGTGAATGTGGAGTTGGTGGCATGTGAAACCCGCATGTGGAGCATTCGTTTATGTGGGATGCTGACCAAGCTTCATTTCAGTCCTAGGCACACAAAGAGCACTAAGCATAGAGTGTAAAAACTGAGTTTCCTTGAGAGCTGCTTGGAAGCCTGATGGTGTGTGAAGTTAGTGAGCCAAATGGAGTTGTTCTCCCACAAGAACCACTCGGCTGATTCTTCTTCAATATGCCCTTCACCAACATGCAGTGTTTCCTTGATTGAATTAGCTCTCACACCAATATTTGCGTCTAGAGCCTTTGCTTTGAGGGCTATCTGAAAACGGCTGTGGCGCTGAAGTTGCCTGTTGATGTGGAGTTTGTGGCATGTGAAACCCGCATGTGTAGCATTCGTTTATGTGGGATGCTCTCCAAGCTTCATTTCAGTCCTAGGCACTCAAAGGGCACTAAGCATAGAGTGTGAAAACTGAGTTTCCTTGAGAGCTGCTTGGAAGCCTGATGGTGTGTGAAGTTAGTGAGCCAAATGGAGTTGTTCTCCCACAAGAACCACTCGGCTGATCCTTCTTCAATATGCCCTGCACCAACATGCAGTGTTTTCTTGATTGAATTAGCTCTCACACCAATATTTGCGTCTAGAGCCTTTGCATTGAGGGCTATCTGAAAACGGCTGTGGCGCTGAAGTTGCCTGTGAATATGGAGTTGGTGGCATGTGAAACCCGCATGTGGAGCATTCGTTTGTGTGGGATGCTGACCAAGCTTCATTTCAGTCCTAGGCACACAAAGAGCACTAAGCATAGAGTGTGAAAACTGAGTTTCCTTGAGAGCTGCTTGGAAGCCTGATGGTGTGTGAAGTTAGTGAGCCAAATGGAGTTGTTCTCCCACAAGAACCACTCGGCTGATTCTTCTTCAATATGCCCTTCACCAACATGCAGTGTTTCCTTGATTGAATTAGCTCTCACACCAATATTTGCGTCTAGAGCCTTTGCATTGAGGGCTATCTGAAAACGGCTTTGGCGCTGAAGTTGCCTGTGAATGTGGAGTTGGTGGCATGTGAAACCCGCATGTGGAGCATTCGTTTATGTGGGATGCTCTACCAGGTTCATTCCTAGATAATGCACTCAAAGGGCACTAAGCATAGAGTGTGAAAACTGAGTTTCCTTGAGAGCTGCTTGGAAGCCTGATGGTGTGTGAAGTTAGTGAGCCAAATGGAGTTGTTCTCCCACAAGAACCACTCGGCTGACTCTTCTTCAACATGCCCTTCACCAACATGCAGTGTTTCCTTGATTGAATTAGCTCTCACACCAATATTTGTGTCTAGAGCCTTTGCATTGAGGGCTATCTGAAAACGGCTGTGGCGCTGAAGTTGCCTGTGAATGTGGAGTTGGTGGCATGTGAAACCCGCATGTGGAGCATTCGTTTGTGTGGGATGCTCTACCAGGTTCATTTCAGTCCTAGGCACTCAAAGGGCACTAAGCATAGAGTGTGAAAACTGAGTTTCCTTGAGAGCTGCTTGGAAGCCTGATGGTGTGTGAAGTTAGTGAGCCAAATGGAGTTGTTCTCCCACAAGAACCACTCGGCTGATCCTTCTTCAATATGCCCTTCACCAACATGCAGTGTTTTCTTGATTGAATTAGCTCTCACACCAATATTTGCGTCTAGAGCCTTTGCATTGAGGGCTATCTGAAAACGGCTGTGGTGCTGAAGTTGCCTGTGAATGTGGAGTTGGTGGCATGTGAAACCCGCATGTGGAGCATTCGTACGTGTGGGATGCTCTACCAGGTTCATTCCTAGATAATGCACTCAAAGGGCACTAAGCATAGAGTGTGAAAACTGAGTTTCCTTGAGAGCTGCTTGGAAGCCTGATGGTGTGTGAAGTTAGTGAGCCAAATGGAGTTGTTCTCCCACAAGAACCACTCGGCTGATCCTTCTTCAATATGCCCTTCACCAACATGCAGTGTTTCCTTGATTGAATTAGCTCTCACACCAATATTTGCGTCTAGAGCCTTTGCATTGAGGGCTATCTGAAAACGGCTGTGGCGTTGAAGTTGCCTGTGAATGTGGAGTTGGTGGCATGTGAAACCCGCATGTGGAGCATTCCTTTATGTGGGATGCTCTACCAGGTTCATTTCAGTCCTAGCCATACAAAGGGCACTAAGCATAGAGTGTGAAAACTGAGTTTCCTTGAGAGCTGCTTGGAAGCCTGATGGTGTGTGAAGTTAGTGAGCCAAATGGAGTTGTTCTCCCACAAGAACCACTCGGCTGATCCTTCTTCAATATGCCCTTCACCAACATGCAGTGTTTTCTTGATTGAATTAGCTCTCACACCAATATTTGCGTCTAGAGCCTTTGCATTGAGGGCTATCTGAAAACGGCTGTGGCGCTGAAGTTGCCTGTGAATGTGGAGTTGGTGGCATGTGAAACCCGCATGTGGAGCATTCCTTTATGTGGGATGCTCTACCAGGTTCATTTCAGTCCTAGCCATACAAAGGGCACTAAGCATAGAGTGTGAAAACGGAGTTTCCTTGAGAGCTGCTTGGAAGCCTGATGGTGTGTGAAGTTAGTGAGCCAAATGGAGTTGTTCTCCCACAAGAACCACTCGGCTGATCCTTCTTCAATATGCCCTTCACCAACATGCAGTGTTTTCTTGATTGAATTAGCTCTCACACCAATATTTGCGTCTAGAGCCTTTGCATTGAGGGCTATCTGAAAACGGCTGTGGCGCTGAAGTTGCCTGTGAATGTGGAGTTGGTGGCATGTGAAACCCGCATGTGGAGCATTCGTTTGTGTGGGATGCTGACCAAGCTTCATTTCAGTCCTAGGCACACAAAGAGCACTAAGCATAGAGTGTGAAAACTGAGTTTCCTTGAGAGCTGCTTGGAAGCCTGATGGTGTGTGAAGTTAGTGAGCCAAATGGAGTTGTTCTCCCACAAGAACCACTCGGCTGATCCTTCTTCAATATGCCCTTCACCAACATGCAGTGTTTCCTTGATTGAATTAGCTCTCACACCAATATTTGCGTCTAGAGCCTTTGCATTGAGGGCTATCTGAAAACGGCTGTGGCGCTGAAGTTGCCTGTGAATGTGGAGTTGGTGGCATGTGAAACCCGCATGTGGAGCATTCGTTTGTGTGGGATGCTCTACCAGGTTCATTCCTAGATAATGCACTCAAAGGGCACTAAACATAGAGTGTGAAAACTGAGTTTCCTTGAGAGCTGCTTGGAAGCCTGATGGTGTGTGAAGTTAGTGAGCCCAATGGAGTTGTTCTCCCACAAGAACCACTCGGCTGATCCTTCTTCAATATGCCCTTCACCAACAATGCAGTGTTTCCTTGATTGAATTAGCTCTCACACCAATATTTGCGTCTAGAGCCTTTGCATTGAGGGCTATCTGAAAACGGCTGTGGCGCTGAAGTTGCCTGTGAATGTGGAGTTGGTGGCATGTGAAACCCGCATGTGGAGCATTCGTTTGTGTGGGATGCTCTACCAGGTTCATTCCTAGATAATGCACTCAAAGGGCACTAAGCATAGAGTGTGAAAACTGAGTTTCCTTGAGAGCTGCTTGGAAGCCTGATGGTGTGTGAAGTTAGTGAGCCAAATGGAGTTGTTCTCCCACAAGAACCACTCGGCTGATCCTTCTTCAATATGCCCTTCACCAACATGCAGTGTTTCCTTGATTGAATTAGCTCTCACACCAATATTTGCGTCTAGAGCCTTTGCATTGAGGGCTATCTGAAAACGGCTGTGGCGCTGAAGTTGCCTGTGAATGTGGAGTTGGTGGCATGTGAAACCCGCATGTGGAGCATTCGTTTGTGTGGGATGCTCTACCAGGTTCATTCCTAGATAATGCACTCAAAGGGCACTAAGCATAGAGTGTGAAAACTGAGTTTCCTTGAGAGCTGCTTGGAAGCCTGATGGTGTGTGAAGTTAGTGAGCCAAATGGAGTTGTTCTCCCACAAGAACCACTCGGCTGATCCTTCTTCAATATGCCCTTCACCAACATGCAGTGTTTCCTTGATTGAATTAGCTCTCACACCAATATTTGCGTCTAGAGCCTTTGCATTGAGGGCTATCTGAAAACGGCTGTGGCGCTGAAGTTGCCTGTGAATGTGGAGTTGGTGGCATGTGAAACCCGCATGTGGAGCATTCGTTTGTGTGGGATGCTCTACCAGGTTCATTCCTAGATAATGCACTCAAAGGGCACTAAGCATAGAGTGTGAAAACTGAGTTTCCTTGAGAGCTGCTTGGAAGCCTGATGGTGTGTGAAGTTAGTGAGCCAAATGGAGTTGTTCTCCCACAAGAACCACTCGGCTGATCCTTCTTCAATATGCCCTTCACCAACATGCAGTGTTTCCTTGATTGAATTAGCTCTCACACCAATATTTGCGTCTAGAGCCTTTGCATTGAGGGCTATCTGAAAACGGCTGTGGCGCTGAAGTTGCCTGTGAATGTGGAGTTGGTGGCATGTGAAACCCGCATGTGGAGCATTCGTTTGTGTGGGATGCTGACCAAGCTTCATTTCAGTCCTAGGCACAAAAAGAGCACTAAGCATCGAGTGTGAAAACTGAGTTTCCTTGAGAGCTGCTTGGAAGCCTGATGGTGTGTGAAGTTAGTGAGCCAAATGGAGTTGTTCTCCCACAAGAACCACTCGGCTGATCCTTCTTCAATATGCCCTTCACCAACATGCAGTGTTTCCTTGATTGAATTAGCTCTCACACCAATATTTGCGTCTAGAGCCTTTGCATTGAGGGCTATCTGAAAACGGCTGTGGCGCTGAAGTTGCCTGTGAATGTGGAGTTGGTGGCATGTGAAACCCGCATGTGGAGCATTCGTTTGTGTGGGATGCTCTACCAGGTTCATTCCTAGATAATGCACTCAAAGGGCACTAAGCATAGAGTGTGAAAACTGAGTTTCCTTGAGAGCTGCTTGGAAGCCTGATGGTGTGTGAAGTTAGTGAGCCAAATGGAGTTGTTCTCCCACAAGAACCACTCGGCTGATCCTTCTTCAATATGCCCTTCACCAACATGCAGTGTTTCCTTGATTGAATTAGCTCTCACACCAATATTAGTGTCTAGAGCCTTTGCAATGAGGGCTATCTGAAAACGGCTTTGGCGCTGAAGTTGCCTGTGAATGTGGAGTTGGTGGCATGTGAAACCCGCATGTGGAGCATTCGTTTGTGTGGGATGCTCTACCAGGTTCATTCCTAGATAATGCACTCAAAGGGCACTAAGCATAGAGTGTGAAAACTGAGTTTCCTTGAGAGCTGCTTGGAAGCCTGATGGTGTGTGAAGTCAGTGAGCCAAATGGAGTTGTTCTCCCACAAGAACCACTCGGCTGATCCTTCTTCAATATGCCCTTCACCAACATGCAGTGTTTCCTTGATTGAATTAGCTCTCACACCAATATTTGCGTTAGAGCCTTTGCATTGAGGGCTATCTGAAAACGGCTTTGGCGCTGAAGTTGCCTGTGAATGTGGAGTTGGTGGCATGTGAAACCCGCATGTGGAGCATTCGTTTGTGTGGGATGCTCTACCAGGTTCATTCCTAGATAATGCACTCAAAGGGCACTAAGCATAGAGTGTGAAAACTGAGTTTCCTTGAGAGCTGCTTGGAAGCCTGATGGTGTGTGAAGTTAGTGAGCCAAATGGAGTTGTTCTCCCACAAGAACCACTCGGCTGATCCTTCTTCAATATGCCCTTCACCAACATGCAGTGTTTCCTTGATTGAATTAGCTCTCACACCAATATTTGCGTCTAGAGCCTTTGCATTGAGGGCTATCTGAAAACGGCTTTGGCGCTGATGTTGCCTGTGAATGTGGAGTTGGTGGCATGTGAAACCCGCATGTGGAGCATTCGTTTGTGTGGGATGCTCTACCAGGTTCATTCCTAGATAATGCACTCAAAGGGCACTAAGCATAGAGTGTGAAAACTGAGTTTCCTTGAGAGCTGCTTGGAAGCCTGATGGTGTGTGAAGTTAGTGAGCCAAATGGAGTTGTTCTCCCACAAGAACCACTCGGCTGATCCTTCTTCAATATGCCCTTCACCAACATGCAGTGTTTCCTTGATTGAATTAGCTCTCACACCAATATTTGCGTTAGAGCCTTTGCATTGAGGGCTATCTGAAAACGGCTGTGGCGCTGAAGTTGCCTGTGAATGTGGAGTTGGTGGCATGTGAAACCCGCATGTGGAGCATTCGTTTGTGTGGAATGCTGACCAAGATTCATTTCAGTCTTAGGCACACAAAGAGCACTAAGCATAGAGTGTGAAAACTGAGTTTTTCTTGAGAGCTGCTTGGAAGCCTGATGGTGTGTGAAGTTAGTGAGCCAAATGGAGTTGTTCTCCCACAAGAACCACTCGGCTGATCCTTCTTCAATATGCCCTTCACCAACATGCAGTGTTTCCTTGATTGAATTAGCTCTCACACCAATATTTGCGTCTAGAGCCTTTGCATTGAGGGCTATCTGAAAACGGCTGTGGCGCTGAAGTTGCCTGTGAATGTGGAGTTGGTGGCATGTGAAACCCGCATGTGGAGCATTCGTTTGTGTGGGATGCTCTAGCAGGTTCATTCCTAGATAATGCACTCAAAGGGCACTAAGCATAGAGTGTGAAAACTGAGTTTCCTTGAGAGCTGCTTGGAAGCCTGATGGTGTGTGAAGTTAGTGAGCCAAATGGAGTTGTTCTCCCACAAGAACCACTCGGCTGATCCGTCTTCAATATGCCCTTCACCAACATGCAGTGTTTCCTTGATTGAATTAGCTCTCACACCAATATTTGCGTCTAGAGCCTTTGCATTGAGGGCTATCTGAAAACGGCTGTGGCGCTGAAGTTGCCTGTGAATGTGGAGTTGGTGGCATGTGAAACCCGCATGTGGAGCATTCGTTTGTGTGGGGATGCTCTACCAGGTTCATTCCTAGATAATGCACTCAAAGGGCACTAAGCATAGAGTGTGAAAACTGAGTTTCCTTGAGAGCTGCTTGGAAGCCTGATGGTGTGTGAAGTTAGTGAGCCAAATGGAGTTGTTCTCCCACAAGAACCACTCGGCTGATCCTTCTTCAATATGCCCTTCACCAACATGCAGTGTTTCCTTGATTGAATTAGCTCTCACACCAATATTTGCGTCTAGAGCCTTTGCATTGAGGGCTATCTGAAAACGGCTGTGGCACTGAAGTTGCCTGTGAATGTGGAGTTGGTGGCATGTGAAACCCGCATGTGGAGCATTCGTTTGTGTGGGATGCTCTACCAGGTTCATTTCAGTCCTAGCCATACAAAGGGCACTAAGCATAGAGTGTGAAAACTGAGTTTCCTTGAGAGCTGCTTGGAAGCCTGATGGTGTGTGAAGTTAGTGAGCCAAATGGAGTTGTTCTCCCACAAGAACCACTCGGCTGATCCTTCTTCAATATGCCCTTCACCAACATGCAGTGTTTCCTTGATTGAATTAGCTCTCACACCAATATTTGCATCTAGAGCCTTTGCATTGAGGGCTATCTGAAACGGCTGTGGCGCTGAAGTTGCCTGTGAATGTGGAGTTGGTGGCATGTGAAACCCGCATGTGGAGCATTCGTTTGTGTGGGATGCTCTACCAGGTTCATTTCAGTGCTAGCCATACAAAGGGCACTAAGCATAGAGTGTGAAAACTGAGTTTCCTTGAGAGCTGCTTGGAAGCCTGATGGTGTGTGAAGTTAGTGAGCCAAATGGAGTTGTTCTCCCACAAGAACCACTCGGCTGATCCTTCTTCAATATGCCCTTCACAACATGCAGTGTTTCCTTGATTGAATTAGCTCTCACACCAATATTTGCGTCTAGAGCCTTTGCATTGAGGGCTATCTGAAAACGGCTGTGGCGCTGAAGTTGCCTGTGAATGTGGAGTTGGTGGCATGTGAAACCCGCATGTGGAGCATTCGTTTGTGTGGGATGCTCTACCAGGTTCATTCCTAGATAATGCACTCAAAGGGCACTAAGCATAGAGTGTGAAAACTGAGTTTCCTTGAGAGCTGCTTGGAAGCCTGATGGTGTGTGAAGTTAGTGAGCCAAATGGAGTTGTTCTCCCACAAGAACCACTCGGCTGATCCTTCTTCAATATGCCCTTCACCAACATGCAGTGTTTCCTTGATTGAATTAGCTCTCACACCAATATTAGTGTCTAGAGCCTTTGCAATGAGGGCTATCTGAAAACGGCTGTGGCGCTGAAGTTGCCTGTGAACGTGGAGTTGGTGGCATGTGAAACCCGCATGTGGAGCATTCGTTTGTGTGGGATGCTCTACCAGGTTCATTCCTAGATAATGCACTCAAAGGGCACTAAGCATAGAGTGTGAAAACTGAGTTTCCTTGAGAGCTGCTTGGAAGCCTGATGGTGTGTGAAGTTAGTGAGCCAAATGGAGTTGTTCTCCCACAAGAACCACTCGGCTGATCCTTCTTCAATATGCCCTTCACCAACATGCAGTGTTTCCTTGATTGAATTAGCTCTCACACCAATATTTGCGTCTAGAGCCTTTGCATTGAGGGCTATCTGAAAACGGCTGTGGCGCTGAAGTTGCCTGTGAATGTGGAGTTGGTGGCATGTGAAACCCGCATGTGGAGCATTCG